>NC_061113.1:130915541-131035315 GCF_002878395.1 Capsicum annuum | reverse complement strand
AGGACTAACTACTCAGGAGAGAATTATGCTAAGTTGTTTATTCAGAAGATTATGAAATTTCATAATGTGCTAGTGTCCATCATTCAGACCGAAGTACATAGTTTTAATCTCACTTTTGGCGTTCATTTTAGAAAGGTTTGGATACACAAGTGAACCTTATCACTGATTTCCACCCTCAATAGATGGTCAAGCAGAGCGTACTATTCAGACTTCTGAGGATATGATAATGGCCTGTGTGATTGATTTTAAGGAAAGTTCGGTGTATCATTTGTCTATTATTGATTTTACGTATAACAATAGTTATCATTTGAGCATCCAGATGGCTCGTTTTGAGGCTCTTTATGGTTGGAGGTGTAGGTCTCTTATTGGATGATTTGAGGTTGGTGAGAGTAGGTTTTTTGGTCCTGAATTGGATCACCAAGCCATGGAGAAGGTGAAAGTGATTAGAGAAAGACTTAAGACTGTGCAAAGTCACCAAAAGTTGTATGTAGATGTGAGTTAAAGAGAATTAGCTATTGAAGTAGATAATTGGTTATTCTTGAAGGTGTTTCCTATGAAAGGAGCCATGAGGTTTGGGAAGAAGATAATATGTTAGAACATATCAGATTTTAAGAAGAGTTGGTAATGTTGCTTATGAGTTGGATTTGCCAGCGAGTTGGGTGATCCTTCCTTGATAGTGCATGTTAAGGATGTTGGTGTTATGGATTCCTTGTCTTATGAGGAAGTACCGATTGAGATATTAGATAGACAAGTTCATAGGTTGAGGACCATGGATGTAGCTTTGGTAAAGGTCCTTTGGAGAAATAAAAAGGTAAAAGTGGCTACATGGGAAGCTGAGGAAGATATGAATGCCAAATATCCATTCTTGTTCCCTATGTCGGATGAGTGCTTAAGGTATGCGTTTTGTTTTCCTCTTGTCACTTTCAAAGTTTGTCATTTGATTCTAGTGTATTCTTGCCATTCCTGTGCTAAAAGTATCCTAACTCATCATTCGGGGATAAATGATCCTAAGGGTGGATAATGTGAGACACCGTAAAACATCGACTAAACTATTTTTGACCTTCCCACGTGCGTAATATCGATTTCTGATTTGAATTATGTTTAGGGATGTTAAATGGATAATTTTGGAAAGTTTCAGAATTTTCGAAAAGGGTAACAAGTTAAGTAGAACAAGTCTCATCATGGAGAATTACACCAACACATGTATATATATATATATATATATACACACATACATACACACTCTTCATATCAAAACAATAATCTAAGGCAAGATAGAGAAATTACATATTCTCACAACCAATAGATTTGACAAAATAGTCTTAATGATTAAGCCATAATCAATAAACAAAATATAATAATATCACAACCACAATATCACTAAAAATAAAGTGCAATACAATATAAGATAGTGATATGAGATGAAATGCAATGGCCAATGTACAACCTATATACACCTTCTAAGCCTAAGCTCTAGGATAGGACCCTGGGGGATTCGCAACCCATATACTAATCATAATCTAGAAAATCAACCTTCCAGACATATTCCTCAGTTAAGCCATTTTATAAAATATTTTATTTCTTTTGGAAAGAATCTAAGTTCTATAGTAATATCGACTCCATTAAAGCAAGTGATGCATGAGTATGCATGATCATAGAAAAATCAACAACATATAATAATCAACTCAACAATGGCATGAGTGAACTCAAATCATGCAAATCTCAATAAGTCATGACATAAGTGCTCTCATGGCAACACAATGATAAACAATCATACAATACATCAACGATACCAATCCAAGTCCCAACATGAGCATCAAAATAAAATAAAGAGCTTCTAATGTTCAAACAAGGCCAATGCCAGTTCTCACAGGGCCACCATAATAATAATCAATCAAAATAATAATAAAGTTTAGATAAGCCTCCACACAAGTATCATAATAATGATAATCAATCAAGTCAATAATAAGGTTCATACAAGTCCCTAAGCGGTCATCCCAGTAGTGATAATCATACATGACAAAAATAAGTTCACACAAGTGCCTATGTAGGCATTCCGGTCATGATAATTAGTAAAACGATATAAATATAGAGAATTCACCTAAACCGTAGCTTGCTTCACATGACAACTTTTTGTATTCTAAATTATGACACAATTAGACTCAAATACTAAAAAGGAAACTATACTCATTAACAAACATGTTCTCAACTCCACTTTCATTCACTATACATAGTAATTACACTAAGACTCCCCTTTTAACTACTTATTTATCATTACAATCTATTTATACCCAACGTGATTTCTAAATGACAATCATTCTATCAATTTACCCTAAAAATGATTTAGACTCTTAAGTAGATACTCACTATTAATTTATTCATGATCAATAAGCTATTTATTCATAATTAACCATAGATATATCAGCAAGTAGAAAGAATAACCAAGATGTCCATTTTATTACTTTAACCCATCAATAGACTTTGGTACCCATAAAGATGCTCACCATCTCATATAGGAGGGACCCCCAAACTCTTTGTATCTCACAAAGCACACAGTAAGCACAAAACACATAAACACCTCAAGAAATAGTCAAGGTAAATCTCAATTTGCCTTAATAAAGACCCGCAAAAGCCAAACCATAGTTTGAAGGATCAAATAGAAGCTCTACTCCTTCGAATCACTACCAAACACATTCAATCTAATCAAATATGATATTTACATGTAAATACAAGACCAAAGATTGACATAATTTGGTTCGTGATCCAAAATCACCTAAAAAATTAACCTCGAAAATAAAAGAGTAAAATTGAAATTTTAACAAAATATCACTTTTCCCAAAGGTTTAAAGTTCTAAATCTGAAATCCTATGTATAATTGAGTTGAAACTGTCAAAATACTTATTTATCACTTTTCAGGTAAATCCCAAAATCTTAAGTTTAAAAGAAAATATTTGAAGATGATTTTGTAGTATAATCAATGAAAATGTCAAAATCAAGATTTATAAACTCACCCAAGGTTTAGATCTTGAAATTCTCTTTAAAGTGCCTCAAACCAAGTTCCCAAGCTTTTGGGGTTTTGGATCAAAAAGGAACTATTTAATCTACCAGGTCTTGTTCATTCACTATGATCATAGGGTCCATTTTGACATCGCAACTGGCCTAGTCTACTAATCATCATGAATACAATGATGAATAATCGACCCCAACTTCCCCCACTCTAATTCTTTGCAATTGCGACCTCCCCCTATGCGATCACGATTAAGCAATCACCTAAACTTCATGAATGCGACTGTAGGGGTCATAAATTCAAAGTAAAAAAAGATGTACCAACAAAACAACAAATGACAACAAAGGAAATGGGTCAAAAACTCTCTAAATGTACACTTGAGATTCACTCAGGACCTCATAAAAATAAACCAATAATGCTACTAGGGTAATTTTGATGTTCCAGACTCAATAAAACCATCAAAATCACTAATGGAGGTTTTTATCAATAATTTATGTCCAAAATAAAATTAAGCCAATAAGAGTAGTATTTCAACCAAACACACAAACATATTTATCAATAAGTTACCTCCAAAATAAAATTAAGCCAATAAGACTAGTATTTCAACCAAACACACAAACATTATAAAAGGATGTCAAAACCTGAACCAACTATACTACTAAACCAAAACGGACATTTTGGATCTAATGGAACTGACAAAATTCTCATCTAATGCTCAGATCATAGAATGTTGACCAAGTCAACTATATCACTTTTAAATCTACTCAAATCACAAACTCATATAAATCACTCTTGAATGCATTAGGGACAATGAAAATCATTTCCAAAACTCATAAATAATAAAAGCAACAATAATGAAGGGAAGAATAGTCAAAATATAGAAAATGTAAAAATCACCATCAGAATTATTATAGTATAGTTGTTGGACTACCAAAAATTATCTCGCTTGATTTATTTGAAGGGTGCACATATGGGAAACAAATCGAAAAATCTTTTCCTATTGGAAAAGCATTAAAATCATCTAAGTATTTATAGTTAATACATGTTAAATTATGTGGTCCTATACAAACTAAGTTCTTAGGTGTGAGTCCTTATTTTTTGTTGTTTACTGATGATTCTAGTTGCATGAGTTGGAAAAATCAGAAACACTTGAAAATTTCTAAAATTTAAGGCTTTAGTGGAGAACTAAATTAGATATAATATCAATGTTGTTCGCACAGATACAAGAGCAAAGTCATGCCCAAAAAATTCAATTTGTTTTGTGAAAAATGGTATCTGTAGGGAGTTAAAAACTTCTTATACTCTGGAGGAAAATGGCGTCATTGAATAAATAACCGATGGTTATTAAAGTGGACAGAAGCATGATTCAAGCCAGAGGTTTACCAAAGTGTTTTTGGGCTGAAGCTATTGGTACTGCTATTTACGTGCTAAATATTACGCCCACCAAGGTTGTTCTAAATCAAACACCATGTAAAGTATGATACATAACAAGTTCAAATTAAGCCACTTAGGTGTTTTTGGATGTATAGCTTATGCTTTTGTGAATTCATAAGGGTTTTGCATACAAGAGTGAACCATAGTACTACATTCTACTCTCAAATTGATGATCAACTAGAGCATACTATTTAGAAAGTTGAGGACATGTTTTGGGCTTGTGTCCTAGATTTCAAAGGTCATTGAGATGATCACCTGCCTCTCATAATGTTTATTACAATACTACCGATCACTCTAGATTTCATATGGGACCTTTTAAGGCCCTGTATGGGTGAATATGTAGGTCACCTATTGGTTGGTTTGAAGTAAATAAAGCTTAGTTATTATGATGATCCAAACCAAGGCCTGATCATGATGGGTATCTCAAGTCCCAGATGGACAAGAGATCACCCCCTTGCACATACTACACCCAAGTTCAGTTGAATTTCGAACATATAATCAAGATAATATACAATAGTCTAAGAAAGTTTAAATGTATGTCCATAACCAACCACCAACGACTGGCCAACCGACCGACCGATACTGCCCAATAGCCACAGTAGTCCAAACAAAGCCTTCTAAACTATGATCCAAAACTGAACATCAATAAAGTGTCGAGACATGCCTTCAACAATAGCCAAAAACATAATCTAAATGGATAGTCAAAATGTAAAGGAAATCATATTCATGAAATGGGGTCTTCTGAAGAATAAAAGCTCACCACTTGAATTTGACTCACTAGCTGATCTCAAATCCAAGTCACTCAATAGGAGGAGTAGAAGTATGACCAGTTCATGCATTGCATAGGGATACAGTGTCCAAAGATAGTTAGAAGGGTGAATAATATCATGTAACTCGGGGATAAGGATAATATAATGGCAGGATCAACAGTTTAAAAATTATTTCAAAAACCAATGCACATAATCAAATGCATAAACATATATATATCACATGCCGGTATAGGGAACAAGGCTTAATATGCTTTTAAAAACCTTAACCTAGATTGTGTAGCTCAACCGTTATATAATAGTACCCATGGTCTATATGGGCCCCATCTCTCACCTCCTGGTCAGGCCCCAGTGCATGTAGCTGCACGAATAGGAGAATAATCTCATATGCATGCAAATGGAGGACTCGAACCCTCCAACATATACCAAGGTGACTTAAGCACCATATCATATAATGATTTATGGGAGACTTAAACCTCCCTAATCATGAAATAATAATAAGGGGGACTCAAACCGCCCTGGTCACTCTGACTCCTGCGTCGGTAATTGCAGCTTCTAGTATCGGTCACTCGAACCTCCACTTTTATGACTCAGCTACACAACCCTTATTATAGCACAATTAAAAACAAGTATCACATATTCCTATTCAATAACCTTATTCCACATTAAGGCATACAATATTGGTATTGTCATACCAACTACACTTGCAAGGTAACATGTCATGCTTAAACAATTTCCATTAACTCGGGGAGAACAACTCCCTTTGTTCATTAATACACATTGGGGAATACCGACTCCATTTGTTCATTAAATCATACCATTGTATTTCAAATACCTTTTTATATCATGCAATCATTTAAGACTAATTCAATTTCACAAATTCCCACAATTCTCATAACTAAAACTAACTTCACGTTTTGGGGTTAGGGACATGGCCTCTTCAAATCACCAAGTTTAAAAAAATCACAATTTCCTAGTTCATTCACCATCCCTATGCACCCATAAGTTTAAAACCATATTTAAAGTATAAAAATCATATATAAACCATGAGAAACATAGTTCAATTCATAACATTCAAAACCCCAACCCGTGTTTCAAAACCATCACAATAATTTCATGAATAATACTTGTAATCATATGCTTTTACAAAATCAACAATGATGGAAGTGTAACATCCCTGTAATAGTAAGATGTACGGGGAGAAATCACCCTTAATAGCCCTAATTGATAAACCTTTCAAAAACCCTAAGTGTTCTTGACTTTGAAGATTTGGGAGTATTTGAAGAGTTGCTTGGATGTTTCTAAGAGATAATGACACTCTAAAAGAGGTTATAAGTCGTGTGGGTTCTATTTGCTTAAGAGGGTAAATGTCTAGAATGCCTTCAACTTAAAAGTTGAAAAGTGTCACCTTTGATTACGAGTCAATCCCTTGACTCATAACCGCTCCTTACGACTCGTTACCATGAGTCGTAACCAGGGAAGTACCACTAAGGCACCCTACACTGTTATTTTTATGAATCAATGGCACCAATCATAATGGGAACCTATGAATCGTAGGGTCCATTCATAGCCAACACAGAACCCAATTTGGGATATATAATGGACACCCTACGATTACACCAAACAACTCATAACTTCTTATTACAGCTCTTAGTGAGACACTCAAATCAGAGCAGAATCAAGCCACAAACTTATTGGTTTGGTTATGACTCATCCCAATGACTCATCAGGACACCCTAGAACTCAGAGGGTTGAGTCGTAACCAAGGCAGTGAGCTCAAAGCTCAAGGAATTTTTAGGGCCAAATTTTGGGGAGTTTAAATTCTCCCTTACTTAGATCATTCATCCTCGAATGATGGAACAAGGCAATTGCTAGCATTATTTGACTCCATATACCTCCACTTTTACCTTTAATACAGTTAGAAAATAAGGATGGCAAGGAAATCAATCTTTCCTTTAACAAAGTCAAAAAGCAAAGATGTTAAGAATAACACATACCTTACGTATGATTATCCAAAGCGGAAAACAAGAATGGATATTTGGACTTCATGTATTCTTCGCCTTCCCAAGTATCCTTTTCAACCTTGTGGTTCCTCCATAGAACCTTTATTGAAGCTACATCCTCCGTCCGTAAGTGATGAACTCGCCGGTCTAAAATTTCAACTAGGACTTTCTCAAACGATAAGGAATCTAAAATACCAATATCCTTGATAGGCACAATCAGCGATGGATCACCCACACACTTACTTAACATTGACACATGGAACACCAGATGAATAGAGCTCAAACTGGAGGGCAACTCTAATTCATATGCAATACTACCAATCTACTTCAAGATCAAGTATGGGCCGACATACCAGGGACTGCGCTTTCCTTCTTCCCAAACCGCATTACTACCTTCATGGGAGATACCTTCAAGACCACCCGATCACTAACTTCGAATTCTAACTCCCTATGCCTCATATCTGCATAGGACTTTTAGCGACTTTGGGAAGCTTTATTTCTATCCTGAATCACCTTCACCTTCTCTATCACTTGGTGAACAAAATTTAGGCCAAACATCTCCGCCTCACCAACCTCAAACCACCCAATAGGAGACCTACACCTCCTACCATACAATGCCTTATATGAAGCTATTCCAATACTAGAGTGGTAGATACTATAATACACAAACTCTATAATAGGAAAATGACCAACCCAACTACCACCATAGCCAATCATGCTAGCCCGAAACATCTCTTCTAATGTTTGAATAGTCCTTTATCCTTGCCCGTTCGAATGCGGGTGGAAAATAGCACTAAGGCTCACTTTAGTTCCCAAACCTTTCTGAAACAAACTCTAAAATATGATGATAAATAAGTACCGTGATCTGACATGACAGAAATAGGCACCCCATATAACTTCCCAAACTCTTGGAGGAAAAACTTCGCATAATCCTTTGTTGAATAATCATTCCTCACTGGCAAGAAGTGAGAATACTTTGTCATCCTATCCACGATGACCCAAATTAAATCTAACTGATATCAAGATCGAGGAAGACCAATAACAAAATCCATATTAATCACTTCCTACTTCAATATAGGTATATCAATCTCTTGAGTCAACCCACCAGGCCTCAAGTTCTCAACCTTTACTTATTGACACACCATGTATTTAGCCACAAAACTGGCCACATTTCACTTCATATTGTTCTACCAATAAATCTCCTTAAGATCATGATACATCTTTGTCTGGCCAGGAAGAATGATGTAACGCGACTCATGAGCCTCAGCCAAGATCCTCTCACTCAACCCATCTACATTGGGAGCAAATAACCTGCCTTGGTATCAATATACTATCACCACCAATTTTAAAAGCTATAACCTTTTACTGACCAAAATCTACCTTAATCTTCATAAAGATAAGATCCAATACCTATTTCTCCTTTATTTCAGCAACAAGGTATGACTTTGCAACCTCTTGCACAAACACACCACCATCCTCAAAGTCCAAAAGACAAACTCCAAGGTTAGCTAAATGGTGAATATCCTTTACTAATTCCCGCTTATCCTTATCTATATAAGCTAGGCTTCCTATGGATAACCTGCTAAGAGCATTAACAACCACATTAGCTTTTCTTGGGTGATAGTAGAGACTCATGTCATAATATTTAAGATACTCTAGCCACTTTCTCTAACTAAGATTTAACTCTTTCTAGGTAAACATATATTGCAGGCTCTTATGATCAGAAAAGACATCTACATGGACTCCATACAAATAGTGATGCCAAATGTTCAATGCGAACACCACAACAAATAACTCCAGGTCATGGGTTGGATAATTCTTCTCATAAACTGACAATTGCCTAGATGCATAGGCCATCATCCTACCGTTCTGCTTCAACACACAACCAAGTCCCACACAGGACTCGTCACAATAGATAATAAACAATCATTACTTTTAGGCATAGTCAAAATTAGAGCTAAAGTCAACTTATCTTTCACTTTTTCAAAACTACCCTTATAAGCATCAGACCATAAGAACTTCACCTTCTTCTGGGTCAATTTAGTCAATAGGGCAGCTATGTTGAGAAACTCTTTGCTAATCTCCTATAGTAGCCGGCTAAACCCCAAAAGCTCTGAATATGGTTGGAGTCGTGGGCTTAGGCCACTTCTTAACCACTACAACTTTCTGTGGATGCACTATGATCCCTTCACAATAAATGACATGACCCAAAAAAGTAACAACCTTCAACTAGAATTCACACTTCAAAAACTTAGCATACAAATACTGATCTTTCAAGGTTTGTAACATGATACAAAGGTAATCGGCATGATCCACCTCACTCTTAGAATACACCAGAATATCATTCTTAAACATGATGATGAACAAATCAAGAAACTAATAGAAGACCCTATTCATTAAGTCTATGGATGTCACTAGGGCATTAGTCAAATCAAAAGACTTGACTAAGAACTCATAATGACTATACCGAGTTCAGAAGGCACTCTTAGGGATATCCACCTTGCTAATCTTTAGCTGATGATAACCATACCTAAGATCAATATTAAAGAAAAATCTAGCACTCTAAAGCTGGTCAAACCAATCATTAATCCGAGGAGGAGGATGCTTTTCCTTCACCATAACCTTATTTAACTGATGATAATCTCTTCATATTCAAAGAGAATCATCCTTCTTATGCACGAACAAAGCAAGAGCACCCCACAAAGACATACTAGGATGGATAAAACCCTTGTCAAGAAGGTCTTTCAACTGTTCTTTAAGCTTTTTCAACTCAGTCAGAGTCATTCTATTAGAAGGGATAGGGATAGGACGAGTGTTCGAATAAGGTCAATCCCCAAATCAATCTCCTTATTGGGAGGGATACCTAGAAGATCATCAGGAAAAACCTTAGAAATTCACTAACCTTAGGAATGGATTGCAATGAAGGACCTTTCGAGTTAGAATATTTAACCTAGACCAAATGATAGAGACATCCCTTGAAAATCCACTCTCGGGCTCTAAGATATGATATGAACCTTTCCATAGGTAATAGAGAACCCCCTTCCCACTCAATGACCAAATCATCAGGGAATTTAAACATGGCCTTATGGGTCTGAAAATCTAAGAAGGAATAACATAAGTGCAACCAGTCCATCCCCAAAATGATATCAAAATTAACCATTTCTAACTCTATCAGATCCACCAGAGTTTCTCTACTACCAAAAGATACCACACAACCCCTATAGACTCTTCTAGCAACCATAATGTCACCCACCAAGGTTGAAACACAAAAGGGATTGGGGATATACTAGGGATTAAGAACAAAATGCATAGCCACAAATGAGGTCATATAAGAAAGAGTAAACCCTGGATCAAGCAAGCAATCGACATCATAAGAAAAGAGTCATAAGATACCAGTAATGACATCGGGAGATGCCTTAAATTCTTGGCAGGAGCAAGAGCATACAAGCAATTTTGGCCAGTGCCGGTGCCAGAAGTAGAAGTAGCACCCTTTGGTATAGGAGCTAATAAGGTGGCAATAAGAGTATTGTTTTCCCAGCAACCTTAGAAGGATAATCCCTCTGCAAATGACCAGTATGATGATATTTAAAACATATGTTCCTTCCTTCTTCACAAAACCCACGGTGCACCTGCCCATAAAATCTATAAAGAGGATATGATAGAGCGGACTGAGCCCTACCAGTCTGAGACTTGGGACCTTATGTCCTAAACCCACTATAATACTGGGAATCACGATCACCTAATGACTCTGAATAAGGATCACTAGGCATAGAGTAGGAACAAAAATTCCACTACTTTTTCTTAGACCACTTTTTACCATCTCTACCACTCTACTGCTGACCTCCACCCTGATCAGAAAATCTAAACTTCTTATTCTGTCTTCCCCTATCTCTGCTTGCATCTTTTTCTCTTTTTGAACCTGTTGCATATACACAACTAATTTGGAGATATCTATGTCCGTGTTCAATAAAATGACCTTACTCTTAAGAATTAAATCACGGGATAACCTAGAAGCAAATTTCCTCATTCTATCCCTCATGATAGATACTAACTCGAGAGCATATCGAGATAATTGATGGAATTTCAAGGCATACTCTTTGACCGTCATTCTTTCTTTCTTTAGATTAATAAGATCTTCTGCTTTTGCCTCCCTCAACTCCTAAGGAAAAAAGCGGTCCAGGAAAGTACTAGAGAAAGTATCCCATAATGTGGATTCAGCATCATCTCCCCTAGACTGTTCCTATTTCTCATACCATTAGTATACTATATCCTTCAACCAATAGGCTACCAATTTTACACCCTCCATATTAGAATCATGCAAAACCTAGGAGATCTTATCTATCTCATTGATAAAACCTTAAGGATCCTCCTCAAACTTAACACTAGTGAACACAAGAGGGCTTAAACTTATAAACTAGCCAACCCTTATAGCCTGAGAAGATGGAGTAATAAAAGTTGCACGCTCAGACTAAGAAGCTACCAGCTTAGCTAACATATGAATAGAGTGATGAAATTTTGCATTTGCCACATAAGCCGGAGGAGCTCAAGGAGGACTAGAGGGGACCAGTGGAACTCTAGCAAGGCAATCAGGAACAAGGATCCCCAGACTAGGTCTATACCTCATAAGGAGGGCGTGCCCCATTAGCATTGTCCTCAAGTAGGACAGAGAAGTTTCCACGATCTTCAAATCATCTGGGAGGCATGATCTAAAAATCAAATAAATGGGAATTAGAGAAACGTAAGACCTTAGACTCTATAACTTGAAATAGAATAATAAGAAAGGAAAACATTCCTAAATGTCTCGTAGCCTCTCCCTTATAAGTATGGCATACTACATACTCATAAAAGAGACTCTACTCGACAAAAATTTATTAGACACCAAATAAAACCAAACCTAGGCTCTGATACCTCCTTTGTTATGACCCAAACTAGGGCCTGATTGTGATGGGTATCTCAAGTATCATATGGATCAAAGGTCACCCTCTTGTACCTAGATAAACCAAACACACTACACCCCAAGTTCGATTGAATTTTAAACATAACATTAATTTAGTATATAATAGTCTAAGAAAGTTTAAATGTATGCCCATAACCAACCACCGACAATCAGCCAACCGACCGATCAATACCGCTCAATAACTACAGTAGTCCAAACAAAGCTTTCTAAATTGTGATCCAAAATTGAACATACATAAAGTATTGATACTTGCCCCTGACAATAGGCCAAAACCAAATCCAAAGGGATATTTAAAATGTAAAGGAAACCATATTCATGAAATAGGGTCACCTGAAGAATCAAAGCTCACCACTTTAATCTGACTCACTAGCTGATCCCAATTTCAAGTCACTCAGTAGGAGGGGTAGAGGTATGACCAGTTCCTGCATTGCATAGGGATACAATATTTAAATATGGTTAGTGGGGTGAAGACTAGCATGTAACTCAGGGATAAGGATAGCATAATGGCAGGATAAATAGTTTAATAATCATTTCAAAAACCAATGAACACAATCAAATACATATATATATATATATATGTCTATCACAGGCCAAGATAATGAAAAAGGCTTAACATGCTTTTCAAAACTTTAACCTAGATTATGTAGCTCAAACATCATATAATAGTACCCACAGGATATATGGGCCCAACTCTCACCCCCTCCTTAGACCCCAGTGTGTGTAGCCACACGAACCAGAGAATAATCTCATATATATGCACACAGGGGACTCAAACCCTCCAACATATACTAATGTGACTTAAACACCCGATCGTATAATAATTTATGGGAGAGTTAAACCTCTCTAGTCATAAAATAATAATAAGGGGAATTCAAACCTCCCTGTTCACTCTGACCCCTACATCGATAAATGCAGTTTCTAGTATCGGTCACTCGAACCTCCACTTTCACGACTCAGCTACACAACCCTTATTATAGCCTAATTAAAAACAAGTGTCACATATTCATATTCATTTAACCTTATTCCACATAAAGGCATACAATGTTGGTATTGCTATACCAATTATACTTGAAAGGTAACACGTCATGCCAAAACAATTTCTATTAACTCATAGGGTCTAATCATAGCCACCACAAAACCCAATTTGGGACATATAATGGACAGTCTACAATTACACCTAATGACTCATAATATCTCATTATGGCTCTTAGTGATTTACTTGTACTTAGACAAGAATTAATCCATAAACTTAATGGTTTGGTTACACTCATCCCAATGACTCATCAGGACACCCTATGACTTAAGGTCCAGTTGTTACCGAGGCAGTGAGCTCAAAGTTTAGGGAATTTTCAAAGGACAAAATCTGAGGTGTTTAAGCTATTGGGGATAGATTTGATCTACCTAGCATTGGAGAAAGTTAAGATCATACATAAAAGGTTAAATATTTCACAAAGACATCAATAGTTTTATTCTGATGTGGGACAAGGAGACATGGTATTTAATATTATTGATGATTAGTGTTTTTAAATGTCTCACCTATGAAGTGAATCTTGCAATTTAAAAGGAAATAAAATCTTAGTCCCCCTAACATTGGCCACTACCAAGTCTTGAGGAGAACTGGTATAAGACCCTTAAAATCCTAATCTATTTGTTTTTAGCCTTCTTATATTTGTAATACCAATTTTTGATTTAAATTGTATTTAAGGATGTTAAAAGGGTAATTTGGGAAAGTTTTGGAATTTTTGGAAAGGGTTCGGGGCTATTTTGGAACTCCAAGGTAGTGTGCCTCATGATATCACCATTTTATAGAGGTTACCCTCTGAGATATTGGCGAGGAATAAAGAATAATCTTTGTTATATTTTCATTCCATGCCAAGGTGTTAAATTCATGCAGTTTTATTTTTATTCACTTGGGACGAGGGGCTTTTGGTCTTCTTACCCCTTGTACGACTTTTAGACATAAAATAGTCTAATTTCAATCAGTTTTCAAAGATCAAATCCCTCTATTTCACTCTCAAACATAAAACCCAAAAATATTCAAGGATTGCACTATACATTCATCATTCCGAGCTCTAAACTTCAAATTGATTACATATTTCCTGTATGTTTCAGGCATGTATCTCTTTTCCAAATTATAATTTTACATTGTGGCATTGATTTGATGGATTTTTATGTGATTTAAACTATGGATTTTAAGTTGGGTTAAGGATTTTAATTTCTTTTGATTGAATTACTTGTCCCATGACTTGAATTGATTATTCATGCTTTAAATTGGTTTTTAGGACTAAATTGGTACTTTAATTAAATGGTTGGAACATGGAACATGGTTTTCCCTAATTCGATAAATTTTGGCTTAGAATTGTATGAAACTTAACTCACTTGGTTAATTTTTATTTAAAATATGGAAAATTGTATGGTTTAACTTTTTTTTGAACTCAATGAATGGAATTAATGGATAAATGGTTATTTAAATAGATTTGGAAGGCCTTGGTGGCCATGGATTGGATTTTAGTAGAACTTGGGAGTTAATGTGGTTGTATGAATTGATTTGGCACGTGTAATTTAGCTACAAATATATTGGTATGAAGATCCAAGTGGTTAATACCTTAATGAATGACTCCCAAGTAAATGGATGTAATTACATGCTAAATGGTTTAAATTTGGGCTTAAAGGGAGTTGTGTAACTCACTGTGGAAGATGGAGGTCTACTAGAAACCATATTTACCGACATGGAGGTATTTATGATCGTGTGCATAGTTCATATATTATATATACAGATATATGTATATGTATATATATACATATATATATATATATATTTAGAATGGTTGGAGCCTCGGTGGCTTTAGCCCTTCCTCAAATTTTCCTTGTTCATGTGGCTAACACACACTAGGACTCATTCAACAGAGGGAGTTGAACCCATATAGCCCGTGGCTGACCTTAGGACGGTTAGAGCTACAGTCCATGATAATGTTTTTAAATCTCATTCTTAGACCTCATTCCCTATCCCGACATCTTATATATATGTATATACAATATGTGCATATGGTTTAGTTTAGTTTTGGACATGGCATTATTTATCCCTACCCTGAGTTGTATGCTAGCGCTCACCTCGCTAACCTTCCTAGGATGCTATATTGTTTCATAATGTAGGGTTTGAAGACATTTATTTTACCCTTATGCAGTTTTAGGTGGATTAGCACATTCTTTAAGTAGTTGTGAAGTGGTGAGCCCCCATACTTTAAAAGGCCTTATCATTTTCATATTATTTTATTTTGACTCAGTACTTTTGTATTCTTTTGGTCATGGTCGGGGGCATTTCCCGACTTGTATGGTATTCTGGTTTAGAGGTTATTGTGGATAAATATAGGTTGGTTGGTTATTGTTTTGTCTCTTAGCTTAATTTAGTTGTTTATCCATCTTATTCTTATTATTTATTGGCTTTTACATTGTTATTATTATTATTTTATGCTCATGAGTTTAGGCGATGAGGGTGGTCTCCAATCTAAGGTGGGTTTGAGATACCCATCATGATTAGGCCCTTATTCTGGTCCTGACAAGCTTGGTTTTAGAGCATGGTTTAGATTCGTTGGGTGTCTAAAAAATCATGTCGAGTAGAGTTTTTTTTAGGTGTGTAGCGCACCACACTTATAAGGATGAGGCTACAAGGTATTTAGGATTGTTTTTATTTCTTGCGTTCTATTTTTGGGCTATAGAGTCTAGTGTTATGAAACTTCTCTAACTCCTTGCTTCCTCGTATTCCATATCATGCCTTCCCAAAGATTTAATGTTCGTAGAAACTCTACTGGGAACAAACAAAAACCATAGCCACCAACTCCAAGTCATAAGTCGGATAGTTTCTCTCATGAACCTTAAGCTGCCTGGAGGCATAGGCTACTAACTTACTATACTGCATCAAAACACAACCCAGTCCTATGCGGGATGCATAACAAAACACCACAAAACCATCGCTACCCTTGGGTAGGGTCATAATTGTCATTAAAGTCAACTTATCCTTTAACTTCTCAAAATTGCCCTCACAAGCATCGAACCATAGAAACTTAACCTTTTTCTGAGTTAACCTTGTCAATGGAGCAACAATAGAAGAGAAACATTTATCAAATCTTCTATAATACCCAACCAAACCCAAAAATCTCCTAATGTCGATTGGAGTTATAGGTCTAGGCCATTTCTTAACCGCCTCAACTTTCTATGGATCCACCTTGATTCCTTAACTAGAAATAACATGCCAAAGAAAAGTCACAGCACTCAACCAAAACTAGCACGTAGAAAATTTAACATATAACTTTTGATCCTTAAGAGTCTACAACACAATTCGAAGGTGGTTGGCATGATCCTGCTTGCTCTTAGAGTACACCAAGATATCATCAATGAAAACTATCATAAAAAGGTCCAAAAACTACCTGAACACTAATTCATAAGATCTATGAAAGTATCCATAGCATTAGTCAACCCAAATGACATCTAAAAAAACTTATAGTGATCATACCGAGTTTGAAAAACAGTCTTTGGAATATCAACCTCCTTAATTTTCAATTAGTGATAACCCGAATGAAGATGAATCTTAGAGAAACATCTAGCACCCTGAAACTAATTGAAAAGATCATCAATACTAGGAAGAGGATACTTATTCTTCACTATCACCTTATTTAGTTGATGATAGTCTATACATATTCGAAGGGACCTATTTTTATTTTGAACGAAAAGCACAGGAGAACCACATGGGGAAACACTAGGATGAATTAAACCCTTATCAAAAAGATCCTTTAACTTCTCCTTTAGCTCCTTTAATTCAGTTGTAGCCATTCTATAAGGAGGAATATAAATAGGATGGGTCTAATAGAAGATTAATACCAAAAACTATTTCCCTATCGAGAGAAATTCTAGGAAGGTCATTAGGAATATTTTAGGAAATTCATTAACCACAGGAACATATTACCAAGAAGGACTTTTAGAATTAGAATCCTTAACCCCTAGGTGATATAAACACCCTTTTGAAATTAATTTTTGATCTCTAAGATAAGAGATAAACCTCCCTTTGGGTACTATGGAACTCTCCTCCCATTCTAATACCAGCTTATTAGGAAAGTGAAAACTGACCTTTCGGGTCCTACAATCCAAAGAATCAAGCACGAGTGATGCCAATCCATCTCCAATATAATATTAAAATTTACCATATCTAACTCTATCAAATCCACCAATGTCTCCCTATGAAAGATAGACACTACACAACCCCTATAGATTTTTCTAGCAACTATAGAATCACCCACCGGAGTAGAAATAGAAAAGGGATTGGAAATACTTTCAGGACCAAAACCAAAATACACAGCCACTTAAGGGGACACATAAGAAAGGGTAGAACCCATATCAAGCAAATAATAAACATTACGAGAAAAGAGCTGTAATATACCAGTAATAATATCTGGAGATACCTCAGATTACTTGAAAGTAGCAAGTGCATAGAGATGATTTTGGATAGTGTCGGTACCAGAAGTAGCGCCCTTTTGCACAAAAGCTGAAGAAGTGACAATTGAAATATTAATAGCCCTAGTGGCAACTCTAGTTAAAGGATAATCTCCCAGCATGCGACCCAAATAACCATAATTATAGCACTAATTTCTCCCCTCTTCAAAATACCCACGGTAAAGCTTCCCATAAAAATGACAAGGAGGGTAAAGTAGGGTTGATTGAGCTCCACTAGCCTAAGACTTGCATCCTGTGTCTTAGAACTACTACTAGCCTGAAAATAATGATCACCTGAAGGCTTAGGATAGGGAGCATTGGCAGACAAATATAAGTTTCCCAAATTTTTCTTCTTAGTCCATTGTCTTCTATATTTCCCACTATTCTGCTGACCCCCATCCTTCATTGAATACCTAAACTTCATGTTTAACCTCTCTCCCATCTCTGCATACCTCTTTTTATTATCCTCTACCTATTTTATATAAACCATTGGGAATGTCCATATCACTATTCGATATTGCATCCTTACACTCTAATACCATATTGCGGGAGAACCTAAAAGAAAACTTTCTCATTTTAAATCTCTGGCTAGACACCAACTCTGGAGCATAACAAGACAAATATTGAAATTTTAGAGCATACTATTTCATACTCATCTTACCTTGCTTAAGATTAATAAACTTCTCAACCTTAGCATCCCTTAACTCCTGAGGAAAAAATGATCAATAAAGGCATCTAAAAACTCATCCCATAATGCCGGCTCAACATTATCACCCCTTAATTGCTCCCGCTCCTCATACCACTGACAAACTACATCTTTCAACTGATATGTAGAAAACTCTACACCCTTAGAATTAGTAGCATGCATCACTCTAAAAAATTTCTATATTTCATCCACAAACACTAAGGATCCTCAACCTTGGAGCTTATAAAGGTTTGGGGATTCAGCCTCATGAATTAGCCAACTCGAGTGACCTTAGAAAAAGGAGCAATAGAACCAACATAACCGTATTGATGAGACTGAGATGTCACTAAATGAGTAAGAAAATGAATATACTAGCGTAACTATACATTAGAGATGTCTCTCTGAGGTGGATGATCATAAGTATCACCATCCCAGAACACTCGAGGAGGACTAGTTGTGACAAGTGGAACTCTACGTGGAGTAGCATAATCAGGAGTGGGGATCCTAGACTAGGTTTGCACTCCATTCACAAAGTGAGTCCCCTCCACATTATCCTCAGGTAGGATAAAGTTCCCAGCTGAGTTCCTACAAACATCAGATCTTCAAGGAGGCATGATTAGAAATGCGAGGAAGTTAAGAGTTAGAAAAGTTTCATAACACTAGACTCTATAGCCCAAAAATAGAACACAAGAAAGGAAAACATTACTAAATTTATTGTAGCCTCCTCCTTATATGTACGGCTTACTACACACCTATAAAAATAACTCAATTAGATATAAACAACTTTAAATTGTGCTCTAATACCAAGATTTTCATAACCCGACCCTGAGCCTGGCCGTGATGGGTATCTCAAGCTCACCATGGACCAGAGTACACCCCCTTAACCTTACCTTAAGAGCATAATAATAATAATAACAATGTGAAAGATAATTAAATAGTAATAATAAGATCGATAAATACTCAAAGAAAGACTAAGAGTCAATGGCTGATTTTGATCTTTTAAGACTGGATAAAAAAGACTTATTTTATATTTAAAGATTGTACAAGTGGTAAAAAGACCAAAAGCCCCTGACCCCCAAGTGAAAAAAAATTGGATAAAATTTGTACCTCAGCGTGACACAGCCTTATCATGGATGTTAACCTCCATACCATGCTAATATCATAAAGGTTAATCTCTATGGCACAGTGGTATTGCTAAGGAACACAACCTTAGAGTTCCAAAATAGACCCAAACCCTTATGAATTAGCTACGCATGCTACTTCTATTCTGTCGACTGAGTATGAGAGGGTTTATTCTTTATCTAAGGATTAAGAATCCCTCTTCACATATCTATATAGAGTTTAGTTATTGGGGGTAGGTCTTTACTGAGGTTTTTAATCATGCTTAGGTTATGGAAGAGATGGATCATGAGTCCTAAGGGGGAAACAATAAAAGGCATTTATATTAGGGTAGTTTCAGTGGGAGACGTAGTTGCTCATGGATTAGAGGTAGTGGTCCTCAGAGTAGGTACCCTCTACATCATTACTATTAAAATTAGGGTCAGTCTAGTAAGGAAGTTCATGTAGTACAACAGATCACTAATGTAGGCTAGTCTTGCTTCAGTGATCATTTGCGCTAGATTAGTGGTCAGCCTTTAAAGGGTTCATATTTGGGTTATTCTAACCGTGGTGGTTATTCCAAGTTATCTAGATTTTCTGGTTTTAGTACAACACCTGGGGAAAATTATGGTTATGGGCTTTTGGCCATTTTATTGAGAGAGCTCCCAATCATAAAGTGATGGTTCCTTCAACATAGAGTTCTCTACCGACTAGTGCAGTCCCACCCCCAACTAGAAGTGGTATGCATGGTCACTGGGGTAGTCCCTAGAGTGTTCATAGAGGTTCTTAGGTAGGTAGGATAGGATATTAGTCAAGAGCCTAGCTAGGTGGTGAGAGTGGTTAGTTGTATGCCCTACATACTAAACCCAAGGTTGAGTCTTCAGATGATGTTATTACAAGAATGATTTTAGCATTCCATCTGTCGACTTCTTATTTATTTGATTTTGGATACACTTATTTTTACGTGTCTGCTTACTATGCCCCGCGAATAGAGTTATCTTAGGATTCATTATCTGTGCCATTATGTGTATCTACTCTCAGGGATTATTCTTTAGTAATAGATCGATATAGGTCATGTGTTGTGACTGTTCAAGAGTTTTATACTTAGGCTGATCTGTGCCATTATGTGTATCTACTCTTAGGGATTTTACTTAGGTGGATTTTGATATGACCCAGGGCATGGACTAGTTATCCCACTATAATATGGTCTTGGATTATTTTTCAAAGACCCTACATTAGCCATGCCCGGCATACCCCCAATTGTACGGCAAGAGCTATTAGTTGTGAGCCAACAGGGATTATTTCCTATATTCAACTTAGAAGGATTATTTTGAGGTTTTGTGAGTCTTATCTTTCTTAAATTCATGATTTTAGTACGAACAGTCCATCGCTTGACTCTATTCTTGTAGTTCGTGAGTTTTCTAATGTTTTCTCTATGGATATACCTGGTCTTCCTCCTATGCATAATATTAAGTTTGTTATTGATCTTGAGCCAGGAACTTCTCCAATTTCTATGACACCTTTTTAATTTTAGGACCTTTTTGGTAAGGTTTTGATTAAATCGAGTGTGTCTCCTTAAAGAACTCCTATCTTGTTCACCAAGAAGAAAGATTGTTTCTTCTGTATGTGTATTAATTATAGGTAGCTTAATAAGGTGATAGTGAATAAATAGTATCCTATGCCTTACATTGATGATTTGTTTGATCAACTTCGGGTGCAGCAGTATTCTCTAAGATTGACTTAAGATTCGAATACCATCAGTTGGGGATTTGAGTTGAGGATATCATAAAGACAACCTTTAGGACACGATACGATCATTATGAGTTCCCAGTGATGTCTTTTGGATTGACAAATGCCCCAATCGTGTTTATGGATTTGATGAACTGCTTATTTAGGCCTTATTTGGATTTCTTTGTGATTATGTTCATCAACGACATTATTATGTACTCGAAGAGTATAGGGGAAAATATGCAACATTTGAGGATTATGATCCAGACTTTGAAAGATCATAGGCTTTTTGCAAAATTCTAAGTGTGAATTTTGTCTTGAGCCTGTAATATTCCTTGGACATGTGGTATATAAGGATAGGGTTATAGTAAGCCCAACAAATATTGAGGCTATTAATGATTTGGATAGGCCTACATCTCCATTTGAGGTTTGTCGCTTCATTGGGTTGGCCGATTACTATAGATGGTTTGTTGAGAGTTTTGCTACTATTACAACACCGATGACTATATTGTATCTATGTTCATGCGATAGTCCATTTGCATTGTGTTCCCATATCTATAATTTTAGAGTGGGGTTTCGTGTTTAACTCTAGATTTTGGAGATATTTTCAGGAGAAGTTAGGTACTAAGGTTGATCTTAGTACAACCTTCCTTCCTAAGACTGATGGGTAGATAAAGTAAACTATTTAAGTTCTCGAGGATAGGCTCTGGGCCTGGGTTATAAATTTTGAAGGTCATTAGGAGTAACACTTAGCTTAGGTAGAGTTCACGTATAATAATAGCTACTATTCAAGTATTGATATGGCGCTTTTTTGGCTTTATGTGATAGGTGATGTTATTCTCCAATTGTTTGGTGTGAGACCTTCGAGATTAGACCCCTTGATACTGAATTTCTTCAGGAATCATTGGATAAAGTCATGGTGTTTCACAATAAATGGATGTCAGCTCTAAGTAGGAAGAAGGCTATGCAGATTATAGACTTCGTGCCTTGAGATTTAGAGTTAGAGATCGGTATTTCTATATGTATTGCTAATGAAGGGTGTGATAAGGTTTGGGAGGAAAGACAATCTTTGGCCCAGATATATTGGACCCTTTGATATCCTTCGCACAATTGGTGAGGTGGATTATGAGTTAGCTTAACCTATGATTTTGCTGTTGTCCATTTAATTCTCTATGTTTCTATGTTGTGGAAATATATTCTAGATGCTTCTCATGTACTCTAATAGGACTCAATGAAGTTGGATGAGTGAATGACCTTCGTGGAGGATCTTCTATTTGTATTAGCCAGAGATGTTAGGATGTTCCGCTCTCGGGAGATTCCAGTAGTTCAGGTTAAGTTGAGGAACCGCCTAGTAGAGGAAGCTACTTGGGATACTGAGAGTAAGATACAGATCCATATTGAGAGTAAGATATGGGCCCATTATCCTTACCTCTTTGAGGATTTAGGTACATTCTCCTTCTTTACTTTTGTGGATAAAAGTTCTTTTAAAGGTGGATATTGCAATGACACTCCAGGTCATTTTCTGTATTTTTGCTTATTTTCTCCATACAAAACCTTTCCTATAGCTGCCCCAAGTTGTTTATGACTTAATGGAGCTAACAGTTCAGTTATCGAGAAGTTCATTTGATTTTTAGAGCCAATTCCTTATTTTGAAGTCTTCATAGGTTAAAATTGTCTATTGAGCGAAAACTTCAGTCAAATGACCTTGTATAACAATTCTGACAGTTCCAACATCTTTGAAACATCAATGTTAGTCTATATGGACCCTGGTTCTGGGTCACAAGGCTCCCAAAATTATTTCGGGCAATTAGATGGAAGTTAAGAAAAATGGCACATGGGTGTGGGACCCACTTTTCATCGAAACAACCTCGAGTAGAATTTTAGAATGCGCTAGGTCCAAAATGTCAAATTTTTTAGGGTATCATAGTTTCTTTGTATATATGGGATTTCAAATAAATCCCAAGGGGTTGGCAGAGACTCAGAACAAATTTGAGCTTTCAGCTAGTGCACCCGTTTAAGTGCCTTTTGGGTCGCTTAAGCAGAGGACCGCTAAATTGACCAGCCGACCGCTTAAGCGGTCAAGTTGGCCTAGCTAAGCTTTGTTTAATTGGACCCCTCATCACTTAAGTGATGGATACTTAAACAGAAGTAGAACTGCTTAAGCGCTGTCTGTACAGGCAACCAAATATCATTAAAGCGACACAACATCATTAGCGGCCCAGTGTCTGCTGAAGCAAAACCTGGGTACCTGGTACCATTTAAATACCTCACTTAGCCTAATTTCTCCCATTTTCCACCCATTTTCAAGATTATAGGAGTGAGAAAGCTTGGGAGAACTATTAGTGGGTGATTTTGGAGTGTTCGTATGCTCGAGTAATGTGTTTCTTCTCTTAATTTTGGAGTGTTCGTATGCTATATTAAGTCATGCCATTAACCATGCCCATAAGCCCTGTCAATAATCATAATCATAAGTTATTTCAATAATTGTATCCATAAACTATGAATCATATCTATAAGCCCTTAACCATTTCTAAAAGCCAAATCATATCTATGAGACATATCATATCTATAAGCCATATCATATCTATAAGACATATAATATCTATAAGACATATCATATCCATAAGCCATAACATATGTATGAGCGATTTATCCTTAATCATGTCGACATCAATATCATTAAGCATGTCGATGGGCTATATTATTAAACATATTCAGAAGCTATATCAATAATCATGTACATATAAGCCGTATCATAGTTGTAAATTATATCATTAATCATGTATTTAAGCAATATCATTAGCAGTACCCAGAATTACCATCAATCCTTTAATCCCTAACTAACATACTCAATACATATATATTGAATCTCCTGAAACGTCAACCAACCACTTATAAGAGTACATCACGCGTGAATAAGTCTACAAGGCTAACACAAGTCTTGGCCTAAGGTGGGACGAAGAGGCCCACTTCTAATCCTTGAAATCCATTTTAGCCAATTTCTACCCCGGATTAGACTAAGGTATATAAGTTCATTTCTAGATGTCAAGTAAGCCATAAATATTCCCAAGATAGTATTTCTTCCCAAACGTGAACAACTAAGGCAATCCTTCCTAAAACAATAGCAACTAAGGCAATTTCCTCCAACTTAAGCAACTAAGGATAATTCTACCCTAAACATGAATGACTAAGGAAATTTCACCTAGCTTGAGTAACTAAGGTTTTTACACACTAAACATGAGCCACTGAGACAAATTCACCTAAGAAACGAATAACTAAGCTAACTACTCCAAATATACAATTTCAAGGTAGCTTAACTATTTAACTAATCCAAATATTCCCATTTATACTTCTAACACCCAAATCCCACCCCATATGTAGCACAATATGATAACCATACTACGAGATAGCTCAATCTATGAGAAAAGTAAACCTATCCTAATTGGACACCAAAGAAAAGCTCAAAGAATCTGCTAAATCACCAATTTTCCTTTTCGAGAAGCTTCCGCAAGGTGCCACACTATCAAAGTCACAATCTACTAGTCAAAACATAAACAATGATACCCATATTTCACTAATGTGCTTTGGGTCCAAAATTACATAAAAATGTAATGTGGAGCCTATTTATGGAATCGCACATTCAAAACCAACAGAACATCCCCCATATTTAGGGAACATTTACCCTCAAAATATGTGGATTCCGAGCTATAATGGTGCTAAAATCAAGTCACCAAGATTTGAGGGATTGAATTTAAGCATAAAAATAATGAAAACTTACCACAAATTCAATGAAGAATTGCATAATTAAAATTTTACCAAGCTCCAAGATCACCCACAAATGTTTCTCCCAAGTTTCCGCATATTTAGGGTTTTAGTCTCTCGATAATGGGGGAAGAATGGTGAAAATTGGGCTAAGTGGGGTATCTATAACTTCTCAAGCACACGGGTGCCGCTAAAATGGACACTGGGCTGCTTTAGAGGTCACCACTAAAGTGCCTGTTACCCCAAAGAAACATATGTCCCTACAAGCTAGGCCGCTAAAGCAAACCATCACTTTAGCGCTAGCCGCTAAAGTGTCCAGGAGCCGCTAAAATGTCTAGGTGCCACCAAAGCAGTACCAGTTGACTGAGTTAGGGCTGCTAAAGCTTTGTCCTCTAAAGTGTCTCTTTCAAAGGGTCACTTTACCAGTCACACCAGATATTAGGCATCTGTTAGACTTAAAATTTCTTAGAGTCTCTGCCAACCCCTCAGGATTTATCTGAAATCCCGTATACACAAATGAACTATGCTATTCCATCAAATTCGGCATTTTGGACTCAATGGCGTAGTAGAAATTTTGATTCGAGGTTTTTTTGAGGTAAAGTGGGTCCCACACCCACTTGCCATTTTTCTTAACTTTTGGTCAATAGCTCTAAATAAGTTTGGGAACCTCGAGAACCAAACCAAGGGTCCATCTATCCTAAAATGGATGTTCCAAAGTTGTTAGAACTGTCAAAATTGCCCTATGAGGTTGTTTAACTGAAGTTTTCACCTAATAGCCAATTTGAACCATAAAGGCTTCAAAATAGAGAATTGGCTATAAAAACCAAATAAACTGCCTGGTAACCGATCTATCAGTTCCAGCAAGTCATAAATAACTTGGGGCAGCTATAGAATAACTCTACAAGGAAAAATATCAAAAATACATAAAATGACTTGAAATATCATTAATTTATCCACTACTAAAAGAACTTTTGTTTACGAAAGTAAGGGATTAGAATGTACCTGAAGCCTCAAAGAGGTGAGGATATTGGGCTTGCATCTCGCTATCGATCTCCCAAGTAGCCTCCTCTACTAGGCGGTGTCTCCACTGAACCATAATTACTGGAATCTCTCTAGTGTGCAACTACCTAACATCGCTAGCAAAAATAAGCACAAGCTCCTCCACGAAGGCCAACTGCTCATCTAACTAAATTGAGTCCCATCTAAGCACATGAGATAAGTCAATAATATATATCCACAACATAGAAACAGGGAAAACCAGATAGATAACATCAAAATCTGAGGGTAAGGCTAACTCATAAGCCACCTTACCAACTGTGCAAGGAATCTCAAAGGGTCCACTATATTTGGGGGCAGAGCTTACACTTCTTCCCGAACCTCATCACACCCTTAATGGATGATAACAGAGGAGTACCTAATTACCAACTCCAAATCTCAAGGCACAAGGTCTATGATCTACATAAGCCTTATGCCTACTCTGATTTATCCTCAATCTATCTTGAATCGCCTTGACACTATCCAACGACTCCTAAAGCAAGTCAGTACCACGGGGCCTAATCTTAGAAGTCTCAATCCATCTAATTGGAAATGACATATTCTACCATATAATGTCTCAAAAGGTGCCATCTCAATACTCTAATGGTAAATATTATAATATGCAAAGTATACTAAGGCTTAGTGCTTCTCCTACTAACCTCTAAAATTCATAACATGGGTGGAAAGTGTATCCTTGACACCCTGAATAGTGTACTCCAATAGCCCATCAGTCTGAGGATGAAAGGTTGTACTAAGATCCACCTGAGTACCCAACTCCTCCTAGAATGCTCTCCAAAAGCTAAAAGTGAACACTGAACCCCAATATGAAATGATAGATATAGGCACACCATGCAAATGAACTATCTTACTAAGATAGATACGAGCCACCTCTCAGCACTAAAGGAATCTAAATAGGAATGAAACATGTTGACTTAGTCAATCAATCCATAATGACCTACATACTATCGAAACCAAGGAAAGTATGAGGCAACTTCTAACAAAGTCTATGATAATCCCCTCCCATTCCCACTTCAAATGGGCAATCTCTGAATCAAAACACCAGGTCGCTGATTCTCAACCTTCACTTGCTAACAACATAGGCACTGAGCTATGAAGTATGCTATATCTATCTTCATACTATTCTACTAATAATATTGCCTCAAATATCTATAATCTTAGTTGTACCCAGGTGAATTGAGTATCTAGAGCTGTCAGTCTCATGTAAAATTGAATGAATTAAGTTATCAACCCTCGAAACACAAATATGGCTATAAAATCTCAAGATGCCCTCATAATCTAGGGTATCCCTCTTAGACTTACCACTCAGCACCAAATCACAAATGATTTAAAGTTTCTTATCCTCAAATTGGCGATCTTGAATTTGCTCAAATAGCGAGGACCTTACCTCAACACTAGCAAGAATCTTTATAGGGTATGAAATATCAAGTCATACTATCAAGTTGGCTAAGTACTGAATATCCCATAACAACAACCTCTGAGATACTAAAACACAAGCCAGACTACCCATACATACCATTTTTTGACTTAAGGCATCTGCCACCATACTCGTCTTTCTCAGATGATACAAGATAGAGATTTCATAATCCTTAAGCAACTCCATCCATCTATGATTCCTACCATTAAGCTCTCTCTGGGTCATAAAATGCTAAAGACTATGGTGATTTATCAAAATCTCATAATGCATGCCATAAAGATAATGCCTCCAAATCTTAATCGCAAAAACTACAACTACCAACTCTAAATCATGAGAGGGGTAGTTGGACTCGTACACCTTTAGCTTCCTCGATGCATAAGAAATAACATGACTCTACTGCATTAATACACAACCCAACCCAACACCAGAACTATCACAATATACGGTGAATCCCTCACCCTCAATAGGAAGAGCTAAAATAGGAGCTAAAGTGAGAAATCCCTTGAGCTTTCCAAAGCTTGACTCACACTCCTCAGACCATAAAAAATTAGCCTATTTTCGAGTTAATCTGGTCATTAGTAAATCAATAGTTGCAAAACTCTCAACAAACCATCTATAATAATCAGCCAAACCAATGAAGCTACAAACTTCAATTGGAGATATAGGTCTAGCACAATCATAAATAACCTCAATCTTTATTGGGTCTATGATAATTCTATCCTTAGACACCACATGTTCGAGGAATATCACCAACTCAAGCCAAAACTCACCCTTAGAGAACTTGGTGAAAAACATATTATCTCTTATAGTCTGGAGCACAATCCTTAAATATTGCATATGCCCCTTACTACTCTTTGCATACATAAGGATGTTGTCAATGAACACAATTACAAAAGAATCTAAATAAGTCCTAAACATATGGTTCATAAAATCCATAAACGTGATTGGGGCATTAGTCAATCCAAAAGACATAACTAGGAGCTCATAATGATTGTAAAAGGTCTGAAAGGATGTCTTCAGGATATCCTTGGCCTAAATTCTCAACTGATGGTAATCAGACCTCAAATCAATCTTAGAGAACACTGCTGCTCCCTGAAGCTAGTCAAACAAATTATCAATGTGAGGTATAGGATGACGGTTCTTCATCGTCACCTTACTACACTAACTATAATCAATATATATACGCATAGAGCCATCTTTCTTCTTTACAAACAATAGAATCTTTCTAAGAAGACACACTTGATCTAATAAAACCCTTACCAAGAAGATCCTGAACCTCAGAATTTAGCTTCTTAAGCTCGGCAGGAGCCACATGGTAAGGTGCAATAGAAATAGGTCAGGTGCCCAGCAATAGATCAGTACCAAACTTAATACTATACTCAGGAGGAAGGCTAGGAATTTTGGTAAGGAAAAAACTCATGAACTATAGGAACAGAGTCAAACGACTAACTCTCCGCACTAACATCATAAATATAAGAGAGATAAGACTCGCAACCCCTCAAAATAAGCTTCCTAGGATAAATATAAGAAATAATCCCTATTGGCTCATGGCTAATATCTCCCTACCACATGATCGAGGGTACGTCGGGCATGGTAATATAACGGTCTTAGCAAATCAATCCAGGACCACATGGTAGTGGGATAACCAATATAATCCTAGAATCATAACAAAATCCACCATATCTAATATTGTATGGTCAACCAGAGTATCAAACTCTCAAATAGTCATAACACATGATCTAAAAACCTGATCCACTATAAAAGAATCACCCACGGGAATAGGTATACATAATGGCATAGATAATGAATCCCAAGATAACTCTAATAGTTAAGCATAATAAGAAGACACATAAGACTAAATGGATTTCAGATCAAATAAATCAAAAGTCGACTGACAACATACCAAGATTGTACCTGTGATAACATCTGAAGACTTAGCCTTGGGTTTAGTAAGTACTGAATACAATTGACCACAACCACTACCTAGCTAGTCACCTGACCGATCTTATGTCCTTCCTACTTGAGAACCTCCACAAGCACCCTGGGGCCACCCCTATGACCATGTATACCACCTCTAGCTGGAAGATAAGCTACCCTAATAAGTAGAACACTTTGGGATAAAGGAACAATCACTCCATGATAGGGGAACTATCTCAAGAAATAACCAAAGTCTCTATAACCATAACATACCCCAGGTGCTATATTGAAACCAAAAGATTTGGATGACCTGGAATAACTACCACAACTAGAATAGCCAGAAGACGAACTCCTTAAAGACTAAACACGACCTTGTCCAAGACGAACTTCTTAACTTGCCGATCTAGTATAGTAGTAGGAACTTTTTCATAGGTGAGTTATTCCGTAACCTACACATATTTAGTAGGAGTAATATGAGATGGATCTCCTATACACTTGCAGAGCATTTAGACATAAAACACCGGATGGACCATTAAAAGTTCTTGGGGTAGGCCTAATTCATATGTCACTTGGCCAAATCTTTGAATAATTTTATATGGCCCTATGTAGCGGGGACTTAGTTTTACCTTTTTACCAAACCTTATTACCTCTTTCATTAGAGACACCTTCAAGAACACCCAATCTCCTCTAGCAAACTCTAACTCTCTTCTTCTAGTATCCACATATGATTTATGTCGACTTTGATTTGTTTCTAACCGTTGTTGTATCAAATTAACTTTTTCTATAGCTTGATGAACAAGATCTGGCCCAAATAAGGTAGTTTCACCCACTTCAAACCACCCAATTAGTGATCTACACTTTTTGGCATATAAATCTTAATAAGGCGCTATTTTGATACTTGAGTGATAACTATTGTTGTATGCAAACTCAACTAGTGGAAAATGATCATCCCAACTACCTTTGAAGCCCAATGCATAAGCGCGGAACATATCCTCTAGTGTTTGGATTGTACATTCCTCTTGGCCATCCATTTGAGGGTGAAAAGTTGTTCTTAAACTCACTTGCATTCCTAAACTCTTCTGGAATAACCTCCAAAAGTGTGCGTTAAATTGAGCTCCCCTATCTGACATAATAGAGATTGGGACTCTATGTAGCCAAACTATCTCTCTAATATATAATTTTGCATACTCTTCAACTATGTACATAGTCTTAACAGATAGAAAGTGTGCTGATTTGGTGAATCTATCAACTATTACCCATATGGAATCAAACTTTTGAGACAAGAGAGGTAGACTAGTGATGAAATCCATGTTGATCATATCCCACTTCCAATTTGAGAGCTCCATAAGCTGCATATAACCTCCTGGCTTTTGGTGCTTCACTTTGACTTGTTGATAATTTGGACATTCAGCTACAAATTCTGCAATGTTCTTCTTCATGTCACCCTACCAATATACCTTTTACTAGTCATGATACATTTTAGTTAAACCAGGATGGATAGAATATCTTGAATGATGTGCCTCTATCATAATTAGATTTCTTAGCCCATCTATATTAGGTACACATAATCTATTTTAGCATCGAAGTATTCCCTCTTCTGTAAGCTCAAATGCCTTTGTCACACCATGTTGTACATTTTCCTTAAGCTGTTATAGAATAGGATGTACGTATTATTTCTCTTTAACTTTGGCTACTAATAAGGATTCTACTGCATTTTGCACAATAATGCCTTCGTCTAAAGATTCAATAAGGTGAACCCCCAAGCTAGCTAATTGGTGTAGATCCCTAGCTATCTCTTGCCTTTCCATGGGCTTCCTATAATTACTTGCCATCGCCTTATGACTTAGTGCATCGGCTACCATATTTGCTTTACCCGGATGATATAAGATATCAACATCATAGTCTTTTAACAACTCAAGCTATCTTCGTTGCCTCAAATTTAGGTCCCTCTGGTTAGAAAGGTACTGCAATCTCTTGTGGTCGGTATATATATCAACATGTACCCTATACAAATAGTGGCACCATATTTTTAAAGCAAATATTACTGCTGCTTGCTCAAGATTATGTGTTGGACAATTCTTCTCATGTGGCGATAATTGTATTAAGGCGTAAGCTATTACTTTACCATATTGCATTAAAACATATCCTAAGCCAACTCCTAAAGCAACATAATATACCACATAGCCTTTTGTTCCATTCGGAAGTATCAATATAGGTGTAGAAGTCAACTTATTCTTCAAATCTTGAAAACTTCTTTCACATGCTTTATCCTATTGAAACTTAGCTTCTTTGCGTGTTAACTTTGGTAAAGGTGCAGAAATAGAAGAAAACCCATCAACAAACCTTCTATAATAACCTGCCAAGCCTAGGAAACTACGAACCTCTGTAGGTTTCATGCATTTTGGCCAGTTCTTCACTGCCTCTATCTTTTGAGAGTCAACTCTTATTCCTTCATCAGATACAATATGACCCAAAAATCCTACCGATTTTAACCAAAACTAACATTTGGAGAACTTCACATACAGCTTATGATCGCAAAGGATTTGTAACACCTGTTGCAAATGCTTAGCATGGTCTTCTTCCGATCTTGAATACACCAGAATAACATCTATAAATACAATAACAAATATATTTAATAATGGCTTAAACCTCTATTCATCAAATCCATGAAAGCTGTTGGTATATTAGTTAGCCCAAATGACATAACTAAAAACTCAAAATGACCATATTGCATTTGAAAAGTTGTTTTAGGTATATCCTTCTCCTTCACTCTCAATTGGTGATAACCTGAACTCAAGTCGATCTTTGAGAAGAACTTAGCACCTTGTAACTGATCAAACAAATCAACAATTCTAGGAAGGGGATATTTGCTCTTAATTGTTACCTTATTCAATTGTCGATAATCAATACACATTCACAACGTGCCATCTTTCTTATGGACAAATAACATGGGTGCACCCCAAGGAGATATACTAGGCCTTATGAAACCCTTTTCCAACAAATCTTTTAATTGTTCTTTTAATTCACGTAATTTTGTAGGGGGCATTCTATAAGAGGGAACAAAAATTGGTTGAGTACCTGAGATCACATCAATACCAAACACTACTTCTTTTTCTGGAGGTAAATCCAAAAGCTCTTTAGAAAATACATCAAGAAATTCATTTACCACTGAGATTGATTGAAGAGTCGATGAATCCGCCTGTATATCTTTCACCCTTACTAGATAGAATATGTATCCTTTGGACATCATCTTCCTTGCCTTAATATAAGAAATAAACTTACTCCTTGGTACCCCAATATTACCCCTCCACTCAAGGATTGCTTCCATTAGAAAATGGAAATTCACCCTCTTAGCTCGGCAATCCACTATGGCATAACAAGAAGACAACCAATCCATGCCCATTATAACATCAAAATCCACCATTTCAAATTCCACAAGGTCAGCCAATGTATCACGATTACAAACAGTTACTATACAATTATGGTAAAGTCATCTAGCTATAATAGATTCACCAATTAGTGTAGACACTTTAAATGGCTTAGCTAGTGATTCTGGTATTCTTTTGAACTTTCCAGCAATTAATGGAGTGACATATGATAATATAGAGCTGATGTGTAAGCAGATGCTAACATATTTGAGGCTTTTAACTTAGAATAATTGTAAGGTCTTAAGCATCTTTTGTCATTTTTTATCTTTTTATCTTTAATTTTGCAGTAGAAGTCAAGATGCAAGAGAACCAACAAGGACGGAAGCAAAAGAGTTGAAATCTAAAAAAAATAGAAGAGAAGTATGGCTGACGACATTCCTGATAAGTCATCAACCTTGTGATAAGCTATCAGAGTCGCTGTCAACCTTAAATAGAGAATGGACCTCAGCTGAAAGTTGTGATGACATTTGGTGATAGGCCGTCATAAGTATGATAATCCATCAGCTTTGTCGTTATCCTAAGGTAGAGCATGAGAGCTAAAGTGAATAATTGACGACATCTGTGATAAGTCATCAAAGAGAAGATAAGTCATTAGGTTTCATCGTCAGCCTTAAGTAGGAAGTGCTAAAACTGAAGAAGAAGCCGATGACATTTATGATAAGTCATCAAACTCCTAATAAGGTGTCACGAATGTCATCATCTAATCTGAGAAATTGCTGAATTCTATGATTTTGTTTCCATATTTAGGGTGGACTATTTAAAGCATAGTTTAGGGTTTTCTAAAGGGATTTCAAAACTGTTTTGGGACACACGTATATTGTTACTTTTCTCTCTAGTATTTTGGTTTGAAAAACAGTTAACTTTGAAGAGACTTTCATCAATATTTAGGGATTTTTATTGTGATCTAATCTGAGAAGAACTAGTTACTATTCATCTTGTGGTAAGTTCATCTTTCAAATTATGAATACATCTAGTTGTTTCGCTTATTACCTTATGAGTGGCTAAATCTCTTTAACCCAAATTATGGGATCTATGGGTTAAGTCTTGGTAAGATGCTATGTGTTTAAAATTCTAAAGATAATAGGACTCCTGGATAATTCTGAGATTTGAATTATTGTTTATTAATTGCAAATGATAGATAGCACCTGCTTTAATTTTTCTTGAGATAAGAAATCAAATATAGTAGGAAGTGAATTATTAATAAGGACTTAGAAACACTAAACTTCCATTTAATAATTAACGTTGTAACAAGGTTAATTAACCTAAGGTGAAGTCTGGTTAGTAAATATAAAATCCCTAAGGCCAAGAGGATTAGGTAATTAAATGCTTAGGTAGGTCGACAGACATTTAGGCATAAATTTGATAAAGATAATTTGTTGTCCTACCTACTGTGAGAATCGTGAATCACTATTAGCATCTGTCAAGTACTAAAACCCATAGTGAACATAATTCTGGTTTTCCATAAACTCTTGATTACAAACACTAAAACTAAAGTGACTAACAATTATTGGCTAATCTCCAAAACCCCTATTTCGAGAAATATCCAACTATCAGTTGATTAAATCGCAAGCAACTTTAGTTCACACCATATTCCCTGTGGGATTCAACCACATATTGACAACGATCACTTATATTCTCATTAGATAGGTGTAGTTTGAGCATTATCAAAAATGACACCATTGTCGGGGAAAACGGTTGTAAATTGAAGTTTGTGTGCGCTAATTGACTGTTAATCAAGTTTCCTATTTATTTGTTGTTTTTGTTTATTGTAGGATTTTTATAGTGTATACTAAGAACCAAAAGTCCTAGAGAACAATTATTACCATTTAATTCGGAACCGCAACAAATTGGAAGAATGGCAGACCAGCAAGAAGCTGACAGGTTAGCAGTCTTAGCTAGTGCTCAGGTGAATGAATAGAATGTCGGTCAAAAATTATGATATCTAAATCCTGAGGATGAAGATTTGGGAGATAAGGAGTTGTTAAATCCTAGTAACCCATGGCGTACAGAGAAAGTAGCTGCACCAGTACAACGTAATGCTAATAGGAACTGTCTATTTTGAGGCAGGCAAGATTACCAGCCACTCCAGTATGATCTCAATGATGATGATGATAGAATGCATAAAGCAAGTGCAACGGGTGCATTTATTCCTCCACCATTAGAACCTGGGGCAAAATTCAACATTACGAGTACTATGATTCAACTCCTCAATCTGAAGGGGTTGTTTGGTAGCGTTCCTGGGGATGACCCCAACTTGCATCTGGTGAACTTTGTCACTATCTGTAAATCTTTTGATAACTCAGGAGTGGGTCAGAATGCTATCCGATTGAGATTGTTTCCATTATCTCTGTCTGGGGAGGCAACATTGTGGCTTAATAAGTTGACACCTGATTCTATAACCAACTATAGGCAGTTGAAAGGAGATTTCCTAAAAAGGTTCTTTCCGCCTTCCAGGAGGGTCCAGTTGAGGGATGAGATCAACAACTTTAGGCAGCTACCAACTGAAGCCTTGCATAAAATCTAACAGAGATTCAAAAATAAGCTGACGCAATGTCCGAGCCACAATATGATGGACATATACTTGATGGAGACTTTGTATAAAGATCTTAACTCCCAGAGGCTTCAAAAATGCTAGAGAGAATGACCAAATAGAGTTGGGCATGGCATACTAGAGACTTTGTAGTAGCCAGCCCCACTATTTTTGTGGGTATGACTATGTAATAACACAGAAGAGATGAGAAGTATGACCAAGACATGGCTCACCTAAAAATGCATATGGACTTGTTAACCAAGCACTTGCTAACAGGCAAGACATAGAAGGTGAAAGCTGTGGGATCACAAGATAGAGTTGATGCTGATTCAGAAGAAAAGGCAAACTATGTTGATAATCAGGGGAGTTTCCGAGACAATAGCCAAGGGAATTAAGGTCGGAGTTATTATAATAAGACTGGTTATAAAGATAGGGAGCAGGGAAATTAGAGAAACAATAATGATAGGAGTGGGCTATATGTCCCTCCTGGAAATCGTGAGGCTGCTACAACAAGTTCTAAAAAGATGTCCATAAAGGACATGATGGCTAAGTTGCTAAAGTGAGTAGAGGCTACCAACTCTGGTGTGACCACCATGAAAACCAATCTGTCATATATTAGTCAGTTGGTAAACTCACACTCCATCACCATCAAATAGTTGTAGCAGCAGATAAACCAACTCTCCGCAGTATTTAACCAGAGAAAGAGTGGAACATTACTAAGTGATATGGTCTAGAATCCATGGAATGATGGCTCATGTATGTCGATTACCACTAGAAGTGGTAAGATATTACCTGGCCCTTCTGTGGGCAAAATTTTAGTTAAAGATGTGACTGAGGTAGAGGATGAACCCAAAGAAGAATGTCCAGTGGAGTCTGAGAAGCTGGATGGTTCTAATGATCCTTTGGAAAAAGAGAAAGAGAAGGAGAAGGAGGTAGTTTTGAAAACTCTCCCAAGAATACCACCTTCCTTTCCTCAATGATTGAAGAAAAAAATTGATGATGCAAAATTCAACTTCATGGTAATGCTCAGACAATTGACAGTGAATGTTCCAATGGTTGAGGAACTGGAGCAAAATCTAGGATATGCCAAATTCATAAAGAATCTGGTAACAAAGAAGCAGGCAGCAAGCTATGAACCGGTGGATAATCTCCACCATTGTAGTGCCATTTCTACACAATCCTTAGTGCAAAAGAAGGCCGACCCTAGAGTATTCACTATTCCATGTGCAATCAGGTCTCTAAATTTTTCTAATTCCCTATGTGATCTAGGGGCTAGTATAAACCTAATGCCACTCGCTGTGTACAAGAAGCTGGGTATGGGGTATCCTACCCCAACGAACATGCGATTGGTGATGGTGAATAGGTCGGTAAAACGGCCAGTGGGCATATTGCATGATGTATTAGTAAAGGTGGCCGACTTTATACTGCCTGCTAATTTTGTAGTCCTAGACTGTGAGGTGGACTTCGAAGTGCCCATTATCCTGGGAAGACCATTCCTTGAAACTGGGAGAGTGATAATAGATATGGAGCTAAATGAGTTGAAGTTCAGGCTAAATGACAAAGAAACAAGATTCACAATACACTAATCCATGACACAGAAAAGGGAGATAAGTGTTTTCTCAATTGTGGATGTATTCTATGAAGATGGTAAAGAGGTATTAGCAGGTTGCATTGGTGAAGTATGAGTAGTCAAGATAACCAAGTCGTGCCGCGACATTAAATCAAGCTCTATTGGGAGGCAACCCCAAATTTTTATGTTCTAGCAAAATATTTATTTTTGTAGTTAGGTTATAGTTCAAAGAAGGTGGAATCGATGTATCCAGCTAGGTATTCTTGACAACATATTTGACGGGCTATTATAATTGTGATAAGCCATCAGATTCGTCATCAGCGAGATCAAAGATGAGGCATGTTCTTCTAAGGATGGTGACATTCGCAATAGGCTATCATAGTTGTGATAAGACATTATATTTTGTAGTTATAAAGCCTAAAAGAGTAGCAGAAACTTTGGGTTAAAGTAAAAAGATCCAACCCGGCTCACAGCTTTGTATTTCTACCTTCCCACGTATTTTCTTTCTTTGATTTAAGTTTTATTCCATTACATACTTAGTTTATTTTCTTGACTTTTTAAAGTATTTCTAATTAAAACAAAAAAAAATTCCTTCCTTGTGAGAGTGAGTTTGAAGTCAACATCAAGAAGTTTTCTCTTCTTTTAATACTTCCTTCTCACTCGCATAACTAAGTTGAAAGTGTCAAAGGTAAAGTCGTCCATCAGGTATGCTCAAAACCTAACTCTTCTCTTTAGTTGGTAAGTAATACACTAATTTGAACCAAGGCTCCTAAGAATATTGAGTCAAGTTTAGCTTGCCAATGTATGAAAATTGGGAACTAGGGTTTGTTGTACAAGCTTGAGACTTAAAGCTCAGCTTAAAAATGTAAATCAATGTGATTGTAAGAAGAAGTTGGTTTAAAAATCAAGTTAAAATTAAGTTGAGGGTTGTGTTTTGAGTTGGTGACATAGCTGATAAGCTATCACAATTGTGACGGCTTATTAGATTATATCATCACAAGTTGAGGAAAGGAACCCATGATCCCCGTGCTTGATCTAGTCCAGGTATACTCTAACCCTTAGTTCAGTTTTTCTTTGATTTTAAGTAGAGGGTGTAGGCTGAATTTTGTTGTTAAATTTTATAACTGACTAGGAGAAATACAAGTAACTAAGGTAGCTAACTTGTTTTTGTGATTTTTGAGCACCTTTCCAATGGTCTGAAGGTTTAAATGTATGATTTGCATCTATGTGTAACCACTGTGCATCATTGTATGGCATTAGTTATAGTGATGCAACAATCATTGCTAAACAGCTCCATGAACTGAATGAGTAGTAACTTATCATATGCTTGTATGCCATGTGCGTGTGACATCTTACTTCGTTCTCTATGTATGTTGATTCCAGAACTTGTCTTGTTAGTATTACCTGGGTTGAAGGATAGGGGTTAGGAAAGGATCATAGGCCATTTCGATATTAGCTCAGCTTAGCCTAAATTACCTTCCCTGGATGCGTAATATCCCTTGATCCCTATTTTGAGCCTAAACAGCCTATTTCTTTTTATGATACCTATCACCGTCCCATTTTTATATCATAATGAACCTATTTTTGCTTTGGTCCTCCTTGAACACTGTGCACCTTGACTTAGGCAAATGGCCTAAGTTGAGGGTGGCTATCATAGTGATGTATGATGTGAAATGAGTATGAAGAAAGGTAGAGTAAGAAAATAAAAGTTGTGAAAAAAAAATTATAGAAAAGAATCGCACCCATCCTGAATAAGTGTGATCAAGAAAAGAGAAGAGTAAAAAAAGGTAAATGAGTGAGACCTCAAAAGCTAGTGTATTGTCAAGGAGGATTAGTCACTTTAAATACCATCGAGTATCATACCTACCCCTAGCCTAAATTACAAGCCAAAGAGAAGACCTATAGTGATCCTAGATGACTTGTCTGAAGATCTTGGTAATGAAAATAAGGGCAAGCCTATGGTACTTGGCATACATTGATTGGAACTTCATTCTGAGAGTGAGTGTCCTTTGATTGTCCCCATGGTTACATATATGATTGCTGATATAAGAAAAGGGGGATTTCTTTGTTATGAGGGCACGCTAGATATGTTGCTAGTTGCTAACTTGTTCGGATAGTGTAATACTAGTCTATGCATCGTTGTTATAGTTGAATTAATGTCGTATCCTAATTCCTGTGTGTTGCATTGTTGTTGTTCAATAATATACACAATTGTTCTTGAATTGACTGACCTTGAAGATTGTGAAGATGTTTTGAGATAATATGGATGATTGACTGCTTAATGCACTTTGTATCATCTTGGTTGTGTTTGAGTTGCTTGAGGAAAAGCAATTTTTTTAAGTTAAGGATGATGATGTGCGAGCAGATGCTATCACATTTGGGGCTTTAACTTAGAATAATTGCAAGGTCTTAAGCAACTTTTGTCATTTTTGATTGTTTTATCTTTGATTTTGCAGTAAAATCTAAGATGCAAGAGAACCAACAAGGACGGAAGCAAAAGAGTTAAAATCTGAAGCAAATAGAAGAGAAGTGTGGCTGACGACATTCTTGATAAGTTGTCAGCCTTGTGATAAGCTATCAGAGTTATCGTCAGCCTTAAACGAAGAATGGACCTTGGCTGAAAGTTGCGACAACATTTGGTGATAGGCCGTCATAAGTATGATAAGCCATTAGGTTTGTCGTTAGCCTAAGGCAGAATATGAGAGCTAAAGTGAATAATTGATGAAATTTGTGATAAGTCATCAAAGAGCTGATAAGTCATCAGGTTTCATTATCAGCCTTAAACAGGAAGTGCTACAACTGAAGAAGGAGCTGACGACATTTTTGATAAGTCGTCAGACTCCTGATAAGGTGTCACGAATGTCGTCATCTAATCCGAGAAATTACTGAACTTTGTGATTTTGTTTCCATAATTAGGGTGAACTATTTAAAGCATAGTTTAGGGTTTTCTAAAGGGATTTCAAAACTGTTTTGGGACACACGTATATTGTTACTTTTCTCTCTAGTTTCTTGGCTTGAAAAACAATTAACTTTGAAGATATTTTCATCAATATTTTGGGATTTCTATTGTGATCTAATCTGAGAATCACTAGTTACTATTCATCTTTTGGTAAGTTCATCTTTCAAATTATGAATACATCTAGTTGTTTTGCTTATTACATTATGAGTGGCTAAATCTCTTTAACCCAAATTATGGGATCTATGGGTTAAGTCTTGGTAAGATGCTATGTGTTTAAGATTCTAAAGGTAATAGGACTCCTTGATAATTCTAAGATTTTAATTATTGTCTATTGGTTGAAAATGATAGATAGCACCTACTTTGATTTGCTTGAGAAAAGAAATCAAATATAGTAGGAAGTGAATTATTGACAGGGACATGAAAACACTAAGCTTCCATTTAATAATTGACTTTGTAACAAGGTTGATTAACCTGAGATAAAGTTTGGTTAGTAAATATAAATTCTCTAAGTCTGAGAGGATCAGGTAATTAAATGCTTAAGTTGGTCGAGAGACATTTAGGTATAAATTAGATAAATATAATCTATTGTCCTACCTACTGTGAGAATCATGAATCACTATTAGAATCTGTCAAGTACTAAAACCCATAGTGAACATAATTCTGATTTTTCATAAAATCTTGATTACAAACACTGAAACTAAAGTGACCAACAATTATTGGCTAATCTCCAAAACCCCATTTCAGGAAACATCTAAATATCAGTTGATTAAATCGCAAATAACTTAAGTTCACACCATATTCCCTGTGGGATTCAATCCCAACCTAGTTGGGTTATTTATTAACAACGATCGCTTACATTCTCATTAGAGAGGTGTAGTTTAAGCGTTATCAAGAGCCTGGATCAATTAACGCATATACCTTATGTGAAAAGATGGACAATGTACCTATAACCACGTCAGGAGAAGCCTCCAAATTGTCGACCCACTAGAGCATATGTACGATTCTGAAAACCACTAGAACTAGCTCACTCAACACCCCTAGCACAACCAGTAGGTATTTTTTCACCCCTACCAAAAGAAGGAACCGAGGATGATGATGCAACAGTAGATCCAGTAGGTCGTGCCATATTAGCCATGCCCCTTTTAGGCAATCTCTCATTATGTGTCCCAGTGTGCCACACCAATAACAAGAATGTGTCCCAAACCGACATGCACCTACATGATTTCTTCCACAATGCTTACAAAGTTGTTTAGGAGGTCTTGATTGGATTGAACCTCCTTGCTCTTGATACCCCACTACTTGTGAACCTTGAATCTCACTTCTTTGCCTGAATTAATTTTTCTTAAACCCCTGGAATTGAGGAGGAGCACCTGATGTGGAGTAGGAAAGTGATGGTCTGGGGGGTGTATCAAAAAACTAAGGCCTGAATTCACTTTGAGATGGAGAAAATTGTCCTATAGATCTAGCCCTCATGGAGTGCCCTCTTTCCAGCTCTTGTGTCCTTCTTTGACTTTGATTCTCCATTTTTTTAGCAAAAGCATGTATTCTTGCTATATCCATGTCCTTATTCAAGGTAGCAATAGTACAATCTCTAATCAAATATGGGTCCAATCTATCCACATATCGATGAACTCTATCCTCCATAGTAGCCACTATATTAGGAGCATACCTGGCCAAAGAATTAAATTGAAGACTATACTCTCTCATGCTCATATTCCCTCGGCAAATATTTAAAAAATGATCTGCACGATTCTCCCAAATCTCAAATGGAAGATAAAGATCAATAAATGTTATTTTGAATTCTTCCCAACTAGGTAAAGGTGCACCTATACCCCTTGATTTTTTCCAAGCTTCATACCATAATATAGCTACCCCCTTTAATCGATATGTTGCTAACTCTACTGTTTCTTTACCAGATACATGCAGAACATCTAAAGCCCTTTGGATCTAATCAATAAAGTCTTGTGGATCTTCATTAGGATTTGACCCTATAAATTGAGGAGGGTCCAAGTTAAGAAAATCTTGTGTCTATAGACTGGCTGCCCTATCCACATAACTAGAACCTATAGTTGGACCATCTTGTCCTTGACCTTGTCCAGCAACTATACATGTTAATAATTGCACCGCATTCCTCAAATCTTGGTCATTAGCATTAATAAGTGACTCTGAGGGTACTCCCCTCCTCCTTAGCTCTTCTGGAGATGGAGGATTATAAGAAGTCCGGTATGCAAACTTATCTTGGGCCTCACTTTGATCAGCATATCTAGGTGGTGATTTTCTTATCCCTTCTCCGGAAGCCACATCTACTTGCTTTCTCTTCTTACTCTTACTCCTTCTTGTAATCGGCAACATTACTATATTGTGAAAAAAATATTTAAGGTTAAATAAAAGTCAACCTACATTATTGGCTCTATCGCACGATCTAAGGAATAAAGAAAAAGAAACAACTTCTAAATGCCTTGTAGCCTCCTACTTAGAGATGTGGTGCACAACATACCCATAAGAAAGACTCTACACAGACACGGCTTTGCAGATGACTCCCATAAGAAACAACTTCTAAATGCCTCATAGCCTTCTACTTAGAGAAGTGGTGCACAACATACCCATAAGAAAGACTCTACATAGACACGGCTTTGCAGATGACTCCCTAGGATGACCTGCTCTGATACCACTTTTGTCACGCCCCAAATTCCATTAGGGCGGACAAGCACCCATTTTGGAAGAACCAACTCTTAACCCTGTACTTCTCATGCATGTAACTATAGTATTCAAAGGTCCTGCTAGTATAAATACGATGCATTGATAAAATAAATCATGTAAGTAAGTCAAAACCTACATATACAAGACTTGGCCCGTTAGGGTCACAACGTTAAAAGAACACAATGCTACCACACTTAACTTCACATTAGTCTGAAAATTCTCTAAAAGACACATGGACTTAGTTAAGGTAGGGATAAACCCCCTCCTCGATCATAACTACTATACAATACCAAAATATATATAACAGACTCGGAAAGCTCCGAATCAACTTGGAGCTCACCAATAGTTGTTGGACGTCCTATGTTCCTGCTGGGGTGGTTTACTAACTGAAGTGCCTGTACCTGTGGCATAAAAAATAGTGTCCCCAATGAGAAGTTTCAATACAAAGAGTATACTGAGTATGTACGGCATGAAGTGACTATAAATAAGACAAGAGCTCAACAAAATCAGTTATCAATATATAACTATAAAGATAAGGATAGAATACCAACTTTGCTTGTGCTTATGAGATCATGTACATTACATCATTTACTTTGCTTTATTCTATTTTACTTTAAAGATTATAAGGCATAATACAAATGACCAGCTGATCAGTGGTAAAAGAGGATGACCTATGCTAGGCATTTTAACCCCTGGGATACGTTCCTCATAAGTACATAAATCGGGATCAATCTATGCTAGGATTTTATTTTGCCCCTGGGATACCACCTGTAATGTTAGTATCGACCCATGCTAGGTATTTCTTCCACCCCTGGGATACCACCAAAAAATAAATATAGAATCATTTTAGATCATTCTTTTCATCTTTAAAGTTATTGTTTTGGGGGCTATGTATTAGATTTGGAACTTTGGATGAGTAGCAAAAAGGTATGAAAATATGCACTAGATGCAGTAGCAATAAGGTAGAATAAATAATAATAGAAATATAACACATAGGAGCTTAACTAACACTGTGTGTCATGTTGACTAAGGGAACAACTCGTAAGGGTTATTTCTGAAAGCACCCATATCATGCTAGTATTCAGAAGAGAAAATGGATAATTCTAGTAACAAACACATCTTTAGGTGCTTTAACAACCGAACAAATTAGAATAAGGTTGTTATCCACCTTGGAGGTTGTACATTGCAGTTATGTATAACTTGAAAGGAAGAACGCTTAGGAAGCTTACTTTGTAACAAAGGAGTTAGATTCATGCCAAAGAGTATAGGATCGATGAACCATACATACCTTGCTGCATAATTGATCACACTTTTATTTAACGTATTCCCTTTTAGATTACTAATCAACAATAGCATAATACTAGTATTAGTAGCTAATTAATATATTCACGCCATTTAAACTTACTAAAATAGCAACTGGGTAGTAACCCACAATCAACTAATCCAAGGGTGTTCTCTCAATATCGCTCTTCTCCAGTTACATTCACACGTAATGTAATTTCTTATAAGATCCCCTTAACAGTTTTGTCTTTATTGTACTCTCAAAATAGTATATCAAGTGATGTGGGTAGTAAACTTATGCGATATTCAATTTGGCGGTGTACCATTATACCCTTCTTCTACCTTTCAATGGAAATTATTCACACCTTTCCCCCAATGTCAACCAAGCATCCCCCCAACATACATACATAAAACTGATACAAAACAGCCCCAAATATCCTTAATATGGCAACCAAAAATTGAACTCACCATCCCTTGAGTTCTTAACAATAATATATACATAATCCTCAACCAACACACGTATATAGCAAAAGGGAAAACTACTAAGCTGAAATGTTAGGGAAAAGTTTGAAATCCCAACACTGAAATACCTTTCATTTAGTTGGTCTTGAGATAAAAAAATACTTCAGAATATAGGAGTTATGCTCATTTGTAGTTGATATAAGGAGATTCTTCATATGAAAACTACTAGTAAGGAAGGTTTCAACTTGTGGCCTTAATACATGTATAAATCGCTTTTCATACTACCAAAACATGATGTTTTATCATACATGTAGTTGAATCACAGTTCTAATATTAGCTTGAATTTTTGGGGTGTTACAAATCTCTCTCTTGGGTTCATTCGTCACCAAATGAAAATACTAAGCTGAAATGTTAGGGAAAAAGTTGAAATCCCAACACAGAATTTCTAAGAGCTAAATAATGACATGATAACTAAGCCTGTAACTGAAACATAGGTTGAACCAAACTTATGAATGCCTACTATAACCTAAGAATAATTGGGTAACATGAAAACAAAAGAATTAATTAAGGGGAAACTATAACCTCAAGCTGGAACTGAGTTCAAAGAGAAAAGATGGGGGTACTTGGACCTCTTATCTGGATTTTCTTTCCAAGTATATCCCCCAACTTAGTGATTCTACCAAAGCACCTTTACCAAACTGACCTCCTTATTCATACAAATATGACGATCAAGGATCTCAATTCGGACCACCTCATAATAGAGACTATCTTTCACACCCATACTCTCTAAGGGAAGAACTGATGCGAGATAACTAATGCATTTCTTTAACAAGACACTAGGAAAACTCAACGCACTATGCTAAGTCTGCAAGTAAATTTAACTCATAGGCTACATTGCAAAAGCAACTATAATCTTATAAGGACCAACATAGCGAGGACTAATTTTTCCCTTTATTCAAAATCTCTTCACCCCTTTAATAGGTGAAACTTTCAAGAAAACCAACTCACTAATATAAAAATCAAATTCCCTTATCCTCGTATCTATATAGGACTTTTGATGACTTTGAGTTATTTTCAGTCTTTTTATAATCAGCTAAAGTTTCTCCATAGTCTTACGAACTGAATCTAGCCCGATGAATATGGCTTCACCAAATTCAAACCAACCAACTGGAGATCTATAGCTCCTAGCATAAAGTGTTTCAAATTGGGCCATATGAACACTAGAGTGATAGTTTTTATTGTAAGAATACTCAATCAAAGGAAAATAATCATTCTAAATACCCTAGAAATTGATAACATATGCTCTTAATATGTTCTCTAAGGAGTGAATGGTACTCTCTACCTAACCATCTGTCTGAAGATGAAAAGCCATACTAAGATGAACTTGGCTACCAAGAACCTTCTGAAAAGTCTTCCAGAATCAAGAGGTAAATTGACTACCTCTATCTGAGATGATAGTTAAAGGGACTCCATGCAATTTCACAAACTCCCTAAGGTAGAGTCTAACATAATCTTTGGTTGAATCTAAAGTGTTAACTAGTAAAAAATTTTTCAACTTGGTCATTCAGTCCATCATAACCAAAATAGAATTATATTGTCGATGAGTCCAAGGCAACCTAATAATAAAGTCAATGTTCACCAGTTCCCCCTTCTAATTAGGAATACTCTTCAAGTGTACCACTAGGTATCTGGTTCTCCACCTTTACCTATTGGCAATTGAAAAACTCAGTCATAAATTTTTGCAGTATCCTTGTTCATTTTATTCCACCAATAGACTTCCCATAGATCATGGTACATCATAGTAGCTCCTGGGTGAATAGAATACCAAGAATTATGCACTTCTCTTACAATATGTTGTCTCAATTCATCGACATTTGAAACACATAGATTGCTATGAGAACGAAGAACATCATCTCCGCTTTAGGAGAAAACTTTAATCTCACGATTCTGGATCACTTATTTCAACCTGAGAAAAATAGTATCACTATCTTTCTTTTCTTTCTCCTTAGCCATTAATGAAGACTCTGAAATATTTGGAACTACGATATTACCTTTGGATGAATCAACCAACCAAACTCCTAATCTAGCAAGTTAATGAACCTCACAAACTAACTCTTTCTTCTAATATTCTACATGGGCAACACTTCTCATAAACAACCTACTAAGAGCGTCAGCCATAATATTAGGTTTACCTCGATGGTATAAGACACTCAAATAATAGTCCTTCAACAACTCTAGCACCACCTCTGATGGAGATTAAAAACTGTATGGATGAATATATACTGAAGGCTTTCATGATCAGTGACTACATCTATATGAACCCCATAAAGATAATGTCTCCAAATCCTTAAGGCAATCCATTACAGCCAACTTAAGATCATGAGTCAGGTAATTTATTTCATGAGGCTTGAGTTGTCTAAAGGAATATGATGTAACCTAGCCATGTTGTATCAGTATACAATCAAGTAAAACTCCAGAAGCATAACAGTAAACCACAAACCCATTTGAATTCCCTAGTAGAGTCAAAACTAGAGTGGAGGTGAGTCGAGTCTTCAACTCCTAAAAACTTTTCTCATAAGAACCAAACTACTAAAACTTGACTTCCTTCTGAGTAAATCTGGACATAGAGGAAGTAGTAGAGAAAAATCCCTCTAATTAGATAAATCCATAAAACTCTTAATATCTTATAGAGAGATAGATTTAGGCAAATTTCAAACTACTTTGGTAATTTTAGAATCAACCTGAATGCCCTTAGCAAAAATGATATAGCCAAGGAATTCTATTGATTTCAACTATAATTTACAGTTTTTGAACTTATTAAATAACTTGCGATCTTTGAGAGTCTGCAAGACAATCCTTAAATGGTTTGTATGTTCATACTCACTTCAAGAATAAATAAAGATGTCATCAATAAAGACAATGATAAACATGTCCAAGTACTGCTTGAACACCTTGTTCAATAAGTCCACAAAATCTCGAAGAGCATTTGTTAGTCCAAAAGACATACCAAGAAATTTAAAGTGACTGTATCGATTTCTGAAGGTTTTCTTCAGAATGTCACATTCACTAACTCTGAGTTGATGATAGCCAGATCTAAGGTTTATCTTAGAAAAAGCAATTTGAAGTTGGTCGAACAAGTCATTAATCTTGGGAATGGGAAACTTATTCTTGACTCTGACTTTTTTCAACTAACGGTAGTCAATGCATATTCCAATAGAACAATATTTATTACATACCAAAAAACTACAACACCCTATAGAGAGATGTTGGGCCTAATAAAACCCTTGTTTAGGAGATATTTAAACTATTTATTCAATTCCTTAAGCATAGATGGAGCTATTCTATAGGGTGGAATTAATATAGGTTAGGTATTTAGAAGAAGATATATCTTGTTGTCAATTTCTCACTCAGAAGGACTCTGGGCAGATCTTTAGAAAATACTTTTGGGAACTCAATAACTAAAAAGAAGATCTATCTCGTTGTCGATTTTCGCTCAGAAGGACTCTAGACAGATTTTCAGGAAACACTTTTGGGAACTCAATAACTACTGGAACTGAATCAAGAGTTTGGTTCTAGAACTTTGAATCCTTAACCCGAATAAGATAATAGATGCACCCTTTGGAAATTATTTTTCTAGCCTTAAGATAAGAGACAAATAGACCAATAGGCACTAAGGTACTACCCTTTCAATCTATGACTCTCTTATTTGAAAACTTAAACTGGACTGCTCTATTTCTAAAATCGATTAAAGCATAATAAGAGTGAAGCCAATCCATTCCAAGGATAAATTCAAAATTGATCGTGTCTAACTCTCAAGATCAACTAAGGTGACTTTCATGGAAATTATGATAGGGCCATATTTGTATACCTATCTGGCTATAACTAAAACACCGATTAACTAGACATTAAGAAAGGTTTTTAAAGAGTTTTAAAACTGACACCAAAGTCTACTAGTATTTAGAAATTCACAAAGGATAGTATGGCTCTAGGATCTAATAATGCATATACGTGAATATGAAAGACCTATAATATACCAGTGACCATATCAGGAGAACCTTCCTTATCCTTTCGAGTCTAAAGGCCATAGAACCTATTCTAATATTATCACCAACTGAACTAGATGAGGCACCCTACTAAATTGAGCAACCTTCTAGAGCAGCTAAGGAGTTAGATTGACATTATAGAAGAGCATCCCTACCTCTCTATGAAGCCACTAGATATTCCATTAATATGTGGCCTAGTTTTCTATTAGAAACAAACATCACTACCAACCATACACTCACCCTTGTAGTTCTTACCACACTTCTTACAAATTGAGTTAGTGCAACTACTATTAACACTATCCTGGGACTTAGAGCCTGGTTCTCTAACCCGATTATCTTGCCTGAACTTAAGCACTGGAGCATTAGAATAATATGGGGTTGGATTTAAAGATTTATAGTAGAAATAAGAGCTACCATCTAACCTCCATTGGGTGAAAATATATCTACCTATGTTAGCCCTCTTACTCTCCTTGATTTTCTCTTACTTAACTATTAAGCATGAATCTTAAACCTGGAGATGTCCATATCCTTAACCAATATAGTAGTCCTACATAATTTGACCACATCTTCAGAAATACCAGATACAAACTTACTTATGCGGGCTCTGAAGTTAGCAACCATTGTCGGTGCATATTTAGCCAATTAAGTAAATGTGAGAGGATACTTTTTTATACTCATGTTACCTACTAATGAACTCATGAAATTTTGCTTCCCTTAGCTCAAGTGGGAAGAACCTGTCTACGAAAGTAGCAACAAACTCATTATACTCTACTAGTCCTACATCCACACCTCTATTATATTTCCACCATTTGTACCAAGTGTGAGCCACTTTTTACAAATAATAAGCACCCAAGTCTGCACTTTTGATTAGAATGACACTTATAATAAAATTTTGAATATAATCCAGGAAATCCTATGGGTCCTCTTTAGACTTAGACCCAAAGAATATTAGAGAATTTATCTGAGTGAATTCTGGAACTCTGGCTGCTTCCATATTCACTACTGAGTTGGCTAGTACCACAACCTACTAGTTATTTTAGGTATTTATGGACTAGGCTAATGCTGTGAAAGCAGTCTTGAATTTCATGTGAGAGACTTGCTCATTCAAAAGGTTTGCTAGAATTGGTGGTTCTTGTTGGTTCTTGTTCCAATTACCATATTTGCCTATCTATTTCTACATTCATTGGATCTTCTGGGAGGCATTTTATGTAAATGCATAGAGTATGAGTTATAAGAATATTACCATAGAGTTCATACTCTATCGCATGATATAAACATGAAAAAAATGTAAATTTTCCTAAAACATTTCATAGCCTTTCACTCATAAGTGTGGTGTGCTTCACACTATGACATGACCCTACTTAGTGTGGCTCTCAAATACCCTAGGATACTTTAAAATAAATTCTCTAATACCAAGTTTAGTATGGCCCGATACTATCCCTAGATGCAACGCGGTGCTTAGAGTCACAAGTGACCCCAAGCTAACCCATGGCCTGACATGACACTAAGAATACTTTATAAAACTAAATAATACTATGCAGAAGCTAAAGTCTTACTGATATATGAAAATCAAAACCAAATGCCAATGTTCAAAAAAATCAAAATTACTAAATATAAAATAAAGTTGAATCTCTATATTTGTTTGAAAGCCTCTACCGATGAGTCATTGGGACAAGCCCCTAGCTAACTCTAACTATCTAAAAACTGGTAAGACATAAATGAAGGATATTGATATTTAGCCCTCGAAAGATGAGGACTCACAAAAGTACTACTGCTAATATAGTAGGAGATCGTACTATAATATCAAAACCTATATTATAAGATAATATAGTACAAAAGAAAGTATGTGATTAGTACTTTGAATGTATTGAGTATGTGAGATGGGAAATAACTGATATAGGTTGAACATAAAGCATGTAACTTGATAATATTATACAATATCAAGTAATAAACATGTGTTTGCATGATATGCTGAATAACTATGTATGAGCTCATACAACTATGTAAACTTAAATTATGGACAGTGGAGCAACTTTTAACTGGCATACCCTAATTTGAGCTAATTAGGGTCCAACTTGTAACCCCAGCTGAAAGGATGCTCTATACCTTGCCAAGGGTATGAACACTGACTGACATGGATCCACTTAACTAATGTCCATAAGGACTAAGTATCAGCCTAGTCTAATGGTCAACTCCTTAAAACATAGATAGATGCCATAGTTCTAGGACTTAGGGACTTTTACTAAAGACCTCATCCTAACTGATGGGTGATCCTTCATTACTGCATCTACTTGGTGCTAAGTACTAATCATAACTGAATAATAACTGATAACTAAAATACTCAATAATATTAATATTTTAAAGATTGAAAATTAGTACTTTATATGAAAGCATTCAAATCATAATAACTAAAGGATTGAATATTCATAAATATATAAGCATGAAATCTTAGGTCATTGGATGTTCATAACCCACCATCTTAGAAGAATGAAACTATCATGAAAATTATCATAAACAAAATGAAATACAAAATTATGTTACTCAAGTCTGAAATCATAAATTATATATTACATTGAGGGTTCATATGTATAAGCATGTGAAGATACTAAAATTCATGGAGTAACATGGGTCCATCGCTTAATTATGACAAGGAACTAAAATATTAAGAAATTGATACTACTCATGAACCCTATACTCTGACAAAGGATTTAAATTGATAAATTTAGATTAACTTCGGGACTCAACGGGTTAAAGAAAATCCAAATATGAAATCCCACATACCTGGAGATGATAAACTTGAAGAAATCTTTGAAATTGGAGCCTGGGATTAAAGAACCCTAGTTTTTCTTGATAAGAGGAAATTGCCTCTTTCTTTCTCTGTGATGCTAAGTGTCGAGTGTTTTCTGAGTAATAAGGGACTTAGGCTAATATTAATCTTACTAATGAATTGTGGGGTGGCTTAAATAATGTAGTTTTGATGTTAAAAGAGATAAAAAAGAATTGATATGCCCCTTTAAAATTTATAGCTGAAGAATGTGACATACGAACCATTCCATAATCATAGGACCCACCGACAATCATGGTGGTGCTCGTGGTTGGTTGGATGGACTGGAGGCTCTTTGGACTTTATCAGATGAGCCATGGTTCAATCATGGGACCTACCTATGGTCGTACCTTGGTTCATAGGTTTGTAGTCCAAGCCGAATAAAATTTAGGAGACAAGATCGTGCCCAAGATCATGCTTTCTAACTATGAGCGTAGTACACTTTCATGGTTGGAAGGTACATTTTTCAACTTTTAGGTTTTTGGGTTGTTTCATGCAGATGAGTGGATTGTACTATCGTACAATCTAACCCATGATCATAATATATCACTATTGGACAGTGCTTCATTAAAATGGTCATAACCCTTAGCTCTAGAATTGGATTAAGGCAAAACTGGTTGAGTTGAAAATAGGATTCAAACACCTTTCATTTGGTGGGTCTTGATCTCAAATATGCTTTATAATGTAGGATTTATGAATGTTTGAAGTTGACTATAGGTAGATTCTTTGCAAGAAAACCACCGATAAGGAAGGTTTCAACTTGACTATGAGCTAGAAGTTGTAGCCTTAATATTTGTCTAAAATACTTCTCATACTAACAAAACATGATGTTTCGTTCTACATGTAATTAAAGCATGGTTCTAATCTTATCTTAGATTTTTGGGGTGTTACATCTTTGGGTGATCATCCACGCCCCTTTTCTTCTATTGTTGTTGATCTTCATGTCCATCACCAAAAGCTTATGTTGGGTTGAATTATTCTTACTTAGTATAATTTAAAAAAACCTCTCTCACCCTTTCTACGGAGCAAAAAGTCTATCTGGGTCTTAACCACCAAACTACAGAAGGTAACCAAGTGGTCCTCCTTTTGGGGAAGCACGAATTTGCAACTATAAACCTAAAGGCTCTAGCAAAATCCAAAAGTGAGGCTTCTTCTTTGTTCTTTTCACTAACCAAATCCAACATGCACATCATCATAACCATTCAGGGTTGATTCGATGTGTCCACTGAAATCTCCTCCTATCAAAAAATTTTGAAGTTTGGAACACCTCTCATCACCTCATATAAAACCTTCCAAAAGATCTTTTTCTCCCCCTTGTCCAAGACTACTTGTAGTACGTATACACTAATAGGTTCAAATATACCCGTCTGTGACCAACTTAATAGTTGATATCATTCTATTATTGACCTTACCAACTATTACAACTTTCTCCCTAAGCTCTTCTCAACTAAGATTCCTACTTCTCTTCTATTCCTCACATCTTCTAAGTCCAATAATTTATACATGTCCATTTCCCGCGCCTTAGTACCTATCTATTTTGTCTCCTGGACACAAACTACAACTGTGCCTTAGTCCCTATCTATTTTGTCTCATGGACACAAGCTACAGTAATCCTCCCTTTCTAATAATCTTCACTAATTCTATGGACTTTCTTTGTAAGTCCCTATGTTCTAGGATCATACTCTCAACCTACAAACTCCCTTAACCCACTTACGTCTCATACCCCTCTTTACCCCGACTGATGGCAACATGTCCCTAGTCTACCATCATCCACGAAATCCACTAAGGAAAGTGCAAGCTAATCAAGGATATACTAACTAAACCATCTGATCTACAATAAATAAATAAAATACAAGGCAAACCAGGATACAACATATAAGCACTCATTAAAGGTTTAGCTATATAAAATACACTATCTCAATTGGTACAAATATTACTGAACCATAAAAATCAAGAACAAAATAATCAATAACTATAATACCGAACAATATCTACTAGGATGGAATATGATTGTATCAAAAAGAATCAATATAAAAGTGACACGACCCGCCCTGGGGCCTTGTCGTAATGGGCATCCCAAGTTTGACCAGGACTGGAGACCACCCTCATTATCCAACCCATCCTACATCTGCCTGCCCTGAGTTGGCTGAATTTTGAGCATGTAACAAGATAGTGTAATAGCTCACATAAAGACTTTAGGATAAGATCACAACTGTGACCGCCCTAACTGAGTCCAACCATCCGAAACGAATAATCCAACCATACCAAAACAAGGGTTATAAACCAGGCCATAACCAAGGATGTTCCAAAACATAATATAATTAATCTTAAAATAAAATATGATGGAATACTGAGAAATTACATTCGATGATGCCGGCCTCAATACTAATACCAATGCAAAGACTAACACCTATAATGATCCTGCCCATTCCAACCCAAAGAAGTACCAGAAAGCCTCTGACCAAAAGAGTAATGAAATTCGGTTGGGACATGCCCCTAACCATAGCCAAAACCAATATCCAAAATAAAATCAAAATGTCTGGAAATATCCATAACATGAACTGGAGCCTTCCGAAAGGATGGAAGCTCACCACTTTAGTTTAAATTCTGATCCCTAAGTCAATCACTATGTAGGGAGAGTAGAATGGGCAGTTTCTTCATAGCGTGGATATACAGCCGCTAGTAGATGGGGTTAGCGAGTGACCACTAACATGATCTCAGGGTAAGGATAAAATAATTTCATTTATAAAACCAAGTAAAATCATCCACATGCACACGACCATACATATATATAACCATGATGGGAAAAGGGATCGGGTTTAGTATGCCTTTAAAACCTTTTCCTTGGCTATGTATCTTTGTCATCCTAAACCACCCACGGGCTAAATGGGTTCAGCTCCCCCTGCTGAAAGGGCCCTAGTGCATATAGCCGCTCGACTAGTGAAGAAAACCTTAGGATGACTAGTACATCCCCTAAATATAGTGTGACATCATGCACACGGTCACCAAGACCAACCTCATATCGACAAATATGAGTTTCCAATTTTGGTCCCCCCAGGACCTCCACCTTTCATGGGTTAGCTACACCCCCGCCATTATTGCCCAATTAAAAAGAATTTTCAAATCACTAAACCATTATCCATTTATTAACTAAGGCCATTAATATTGGTATTATTATACCAATCCTTACTTACAAGTATTATCCATAGCCAACCATATAGAGGTTTAAGGGGACTTTCAAGTGCTCTTCCATTTACCATATTAAACCATTTGGGGAATTCCATGTACCCCTCAAGCATAACCATTAGACATTTACCATTCAAAGATATTTAAACCTGCATAATTCCTATACCAAGTTTTAAAGCATGAAGGAGTTCCATTAAAAGTAGTCAATGCAATAAAAATATCTTTATAAGCATTTTGTCAAACATATTGGGGGCATAATATGACTAAAACCAATTCCAATTTCCATTAAACCATTTTCATACAATCCAATTAACCAAAATCACCATTAATGCATATAAAATCATAATTAAAACCATAGGAAACCATAACTAACCATTTAATATCAAAACCCCCAAATCATATTTGAAAACCAAAATCATACAATCAATGAAATCATGAAAACATTTATAAAATCATGCCTCTAGTTAGAATTAACAATAAGGGAAGAGAACATGCCTTAAACCAAGATGATGACGAAAAGAAATCAACAAGACAAGCCTCAAATTGATCTTTTAGTTTAAGTCCTAGCTTCCCTTGCCCAAAGACACTTGAGAGAATGTTCCGTAACCACCAATATGATGCGTATCCATAAGTCGTATTTATTCCATTAACAAATATTTATCCCACCAACCAACACTGGTCAGTATACAAATGGACCTTACCATCCGTACCCAATATGCGGCTCGTACCCTTGACTCGTATTGGGTCTAGAGATCAGAATTCTAGGAAATTTTCTAAGGGTCAAAACCCAGGGTGTTATTGTCTTCCCTACTAGGAACATTTGTCCCCAAATGGCGGATAAGGTAGGGGTAACTACACACACGAGTCATTTGCATTATCAAATATATATATTCCCAATCATTAACAAAGTTTGAAAACAAAAAGGCAAGTATATTAATCTTTTCTTTAAAAAAACTCATAAAATAAAGATGTGTTGAAGACACATACCTTCCGCATTAATCCCAGGAGCAGAAAACAAATGCGGATATTTGAACTTCATGTCATCCTTTGTTTTTGGTGTAGCTTCTTCCACCTTATGGTTCCGTCAAATAACCTTAACCGAAGCCATATCCTTGGTCTGTAACCGATGAATCTTTCTATCTAGGATCTAAAATGGGACCTCTTTATCAGACAAAGAATCTGTGATACCTAATCCTTCCAAAGGAACAACCAAAAAAGGATCACCAATGCACTTCCTCATCATGGAAACATGAAAGATCAAATGAACCAAGCTCAAGCTAGAAGAAACTCTAGCTCATAAGCAACATTACCAACTCACCACAAAATCTCATAAGGACCTACATACCAAGGGCTGAGTTTCCCATTCTTTCCAAACAGCATGACTCCCTTCATGATAGATACCTTGAGAAAAACCTTATCCCCAACCTCAAATTCCAAGTCTCTACTCCTAACATCCACAAAGGACTTTTGGAAAATTAAGGTACAAGCCTAACCCGAATCACCATCACATTCTTCATAGCCTAGTAAACTAAATTGGGACCAAACATGTCTGCCTCACAAAGCTCAAACCAACCAATAAGAGAATTACACCTCCTACCATACAATGCCTCAAAAGAGGCCATACCAATACTAGAATGATAGCTATTGTTGTAAGCAAACTCCACCAAAGGTTGATGTTCAACCCAATTTCCACATAATCAAATACACAGGATTGAAGCATATACTTTAATGTCTGAATAGTTCTCTCCACTTGCCATTCCATCTGCGGATGGAAAGTAGTACTCAGAATCACCTTGGTCCATAACCCTTTCTGAAAAGACCGCTAGAAGTGAGATGTAAACTACATGCCATGATAAAAAAATAATCAAAACAGGAACCCCATGAAACTTCACAATCTCGTAAAGATATAGCTTAGCATAATCCACCGCCGAAAAATTAGTCTGTACTAGCAAAAAGTGTGCAGACTTAGTCATATTATCCACAATGACCCAAATTTAATCATATTAATTTCGAGACTGAGAAAGACTGGTAAAAAAGTCCATATTGATAACTTCCCACTTCTATTATGGAAAATTAATTTCTTGATACAACCCTTCTAGCCTCATGTGCTCAACCTTAACCTATTGACACACTATGCACTTGGCTACGAAATCAGCCACATCTCTCTTCATGAGATTTCACCAATACATCTCCTGGAGATCATAATACATCTTAGTCAAGCTAGGATGAACAACATCTTGTGATTCATGCGCCTCAGCCATAATCCTTTGTCGCAACCCATCGATATTAGGAACACACAACCTCCCTTGGTACCGTAAAGTACCATCACCACTGATTTTAAATAGTAATACCTTTTGCCCACCAATGTCATGCTTGATTTTCATCAAGATAGGATCTAGCACTTGCTTCACCTTAAACTCTGCACCAAGAGATGATCGAACGACTTCTTGCACCACCACACCACATCCTTAGAGTTTAAGAGGCGAACTCTAAGATTAGCCAAGCGGTGAATATCCTTCACTAATTCCCATTTTCCTTCCTTTACATGAGTCAAACTCCCCATGGATAACCTACTAAGAGCATCAACAACCACATTAACCTTACCTGGATAATTGTGAAGACTCATACCATAATCCTTGAGAAGGTCAAGTCATCTTATCTACCTGAGATTAAGCTTTTTATGGGTAAACACATATTGTAGACTCTTATGACTAGAAAAGATATCCTTGTGAACACCATACAAATAATTCCACCATTTTTTCAAAGAAAACACAACTGCCAACATCTCTAAATCATGAGTAGGATACTTTCTCTCATGTACCTTCAATTGCCTGGAAGCATAGGCAATAACTTTACCATGCTTCATCAACACACAACCAAGACCTACCTAAGATGCATCAAAATAAACCATGAACCCATCACTACCTTCTTTCAAAGTCAGAATTAGAGCCGAAGTTTACTTATTCTTCAACTTCTTGAAACTTCCTTCACAAGCATCTGACTAAGAAAACTTAACCTTCTTCTGAGTTAACTTAGTCAAAAGGGCAGCTATCGATGAAAATTTTTCTATAAACCGCCTATAATACTTGGCTAAACCTAAGAAGCTAGGCCACTTTTTCACCATAGCAACCTTCTGTGGATCCACAATAATCTCCTCACTAGAAATAATATGACCCAAAAAAGTTACAGCGTTCAACCAAAACTCACACTTAGAGAACTTTGCATACAACTATTGTTCCCTTAAGGTCTGCAACACCATAAGAAGGTGATTAGCTTGATCCACCTTGCTCTTTGAATAAACTAAAATGTCATCAATGAACACAATAACGAAGATATTTAAATACAGATGAAAAAACCTTGTTTATCAGATCTACAAATGCAACCAGAGCATTAGTCAACCCAAATGACATTACCAAAAACTCAAAGTGCCTATATAGAGTACGAAAAGTCGTCTTAGGGATATTTACCTCCCTAATATTTAGCTAATGGTACCCAGACCAAAGATCTATCTTAGAAAAGAACTTGGCACCTTGCAACTGGTCAAACAGATTATCTATCCTTGGAAAAGGATACTTGTTCTTGAACGTCACCTTATTTAACTTCCTATAGTCAATGCACATCCAAAGGGAACCATCCTTCTTGTGCACAAACAACATCGGTGTACCCCAAGGAGATACACTAGGACTTATCCAGATAATCCTTAAGTTGCTCCTTAAGTCTCCTGAACTCAGTCGGAGCTATTCTATAAGGAGGAATAAAAATTAGATGAGTGTCCAGAATTAGATTAATACCAAATTCTATTTCCCTATCCGGGGAACACCTGGAAGATTATCCAGAAAAAACACAAAAAATGCATTAACCACTAGAACTGACTAAAAAGAAGGACCTTTTGAGTTAGAATCCTTAATCCGGACCATGTGATAAACATAACCCTTGGAGATTAACCTCCAAGATCTAAGATAAGAAATAAACCTCCCACTAGGAGTTAAAAGAAACACCCTCCCACTCTATAACTGGTTCACCAGGAAACCTAAAAATAACCTTATGGGTTCGACAATCCAAGGTTGTGTAACAAGAGTGCAACCAATCCATACCAGAATGACATTGAAATCTACCATATCCAACTCAAACAGATCCACCAAGGTCTGCTTGCCACCAATAGATACTACACACCCACTATAGACTCTCTTAATAATAACTGGCTCACCTACTAGGGTAGAAACAAAAAAAGGATCTGGAATAGCTTCCAAATTGAAACCAAAAGATACAGCCATATAAAGAGTCACATAGGAGAGAGTGGATCCCAGATCAAGCAATCAATATACATCATAAAAGAAAAGTCGTAACATACCAGTAACAATATCACGTAACACCCCAAATTTTTATCGAGACACCAAAGCATACAATTTATTCCAACCAACACTAGACCTGGAGCAGTAACAGAAGTAGATGCAGCACTAATAGGTGTAGGATAAGAAGATGAATCTAAAGAAATATTATTTTTCTTCCATAGTAACCTTATTTACTAGAAAATCCCTAAGACAATGGCCTACCTAGACACACTTGAAGCATTTGTCCTTTCCTTTATTGCAATAATACTAATGAGAAAGACCACAAAATTAACATGGAGGACATGAAGAAACTGACTGACCTCTACTTGCCTGAGATTGGTCACCCTATGCCAAATAATTATCACCACCATGGTGACGCATGTCGCCCGACTGGTAAAGAGCATTCGCAGAAAAGTAGGGACCAGAACTTCCCTACTTATTTTTCTGCCATTTTTCACCATTTCGACCACCCTGAGACTGAGCACCTCCCTGGTTAGAAAACCTACTCCTTTTACCCTACCTATCTCCAAACTCTGCCTTTTTCGTCTTCTTATCCTATACCTGCTGTATATGAACAGTTAACCTAGAGATGTCTATATCTTTAATCAACACAGCAGTCTTACTCTCTAAAATCAAATCCCGATTTAATCCAGAAACAAACATCCTCATCCTTGCTCGTATGTTAGCCACTAAATCAAGAGCATACCTTGACAATTGATAAAACTTCATGGCATATTGTTTGATAAATATTCTCCCCTGCTTAAGGTTCATAAAATATTCTATTTTTCCTTCTCTCAACTTATGCGGAAAGAAACTATCTAAGAAGGCCTTAGAAAAAGTATCCAGCAAGACTGATTCTACCACATCACCCTTATCCCGATCCCACTCTTTATACCACTGATATGTAACATCTTTGAGCTGATAAGCTGCAAAGTTTACCCCCTTCACATTGAAAGTCTACATCACCTAAAATATTTTTTCTATTTCATCCAAGAAGCCCTATGGATCCTTATCCACCTTTACTCCAGAAAAAGTTAGAGGACTCATCTTTATAAATCGGCCAACCTTTGTAGCCTCAGAAAAGAAAGCACCAGTCACACCCCGCTCAGCCTGAGTAATGACCATCTGAGAAATAATATGAATAGACTGATGAAATTCTATAATAGTCATCTCACCTTTAGGAGAGCTAGTAGAAATTGGTGGAACTCTAAACCTATCAGGGATTGGACTATGAAATTAAAGATGAACCCCAAAAGTAGGATGCACCCCTTTAGCATTACCCCCAAATAGGATAGCAGAATTTTCTTGTGTTCCAGATCTATGAGGCATGATCTGAAAGATGAACAAACAAGGATTAAATAAGATTCCAGGACTAAGACTCCAAGCTTGAAAATAGAATACCATGAAAGTGAAATATTCCTAAATGCCTTGTAGCTTCCCCCTTATGAGTGTAGCGCACTACACACCCCTAAAAGATACTCTACTAGACACGGCTTTGTGGACTCCTAATTGACCATGAACCTAGGCTCTGATACCAACTTGACATGATCTGCCCTGGGTCCTTATCATAATGGGTGTCCTAAGTTCGACCAGGACCAGAGACCACACCCATTACCCAACCCAACCTCCAACTGCCTGCCCTAAATTGGCTAAATTTTAAGAATATAACAAGATAGTGTAATAGCTCATATAAAGACTTTAGGATAATATCACAACCTTGATTGACCCAATCGAGTCCAACCATCCCATACCAATGATCCAACCATACCAAACCATACCAAAACAAGTTCCATAAACTAGGCCATAACCAAATATATTCCAAAACATAATATAATTAATCCTAATACCAATGCAAAGGCTGACACCTATACCGATCCTGCATATTACAACCCATAGAAGTACTACAAAGACACTAACTAAAAGAGTAATGAAATCTGGTTGGGACATACCCCCAACCATTGCCAAAACCAATATCCAAAATAAAATCACAGTGTCTAGAAATATCCATAACATGAAATAGAGCCTTCTAAAAATATGGAAGCTCACCACTTTAGTCTAAATACTGATCCTCTAGTCAATCACTATATAGGAGGACTAGAATGGTCGGTTCCTACATAACGTAGGTAAACAGCTACCAGTAGACAGGGTTAGCGAGTTATCGCTAGCATGATCTCAAGGTAAGGATAAAATACTAACATTTATAAAACCAAGTAAAATCATCCATATCAACACAACCATACATATATAACACCATGTTGGGAAAAGGTTTTGGGTTTAGCATGCCTTTAAAACCTTTACCTGGGTTGTATAGCTTTGTCGTTCTAAACTACCCACAGACTAAATGGGTTTAGCTCCTCCTACTGAAAGGTCTCCTGTGCATTTAGCTGTATGACCAGGGAAGAAAACCTTAGGATGAATAGTACATCCCCCAAATATAGTATGACATCATGCACACGGTCACCAAGACCAACCTCGTATCGGTAAATATGAGTTTCAAGTTTTGATCCCCCTGGGACCTCCACCTTTTATTGCTTAGCTACACCGGTCGCTATTATTGCCTAATTAAAACCAATTTTAAAATAACCAAATCATTATCCATTTATTAACCATGGCCATTAATATTGGTATCGTCATACCAATCCTTACTTTACAAGTATTATCCTTAGCCAATCATATATTTAAGGGGACTTTCAAGTGCTCTTACATTTACCATATTAAACTACTTGGGGAATTCCATGTACCCCTCAAGCATAACCATTAGCCATTACCATTCCAAGACATTTAGACTATGCAGAATTCCTTTAACAATTTCTAAAACAAGCAAAATTCCATTAAAAGTAGTTAATGCAATAAACATATCTTTATAAGAATGTTGTCAAATATACTGGGGGCATAATATGATCAAAACTAATTCCAATTACCATTGAACCATTCCTATGCAATCCAATTATCCAAAACCATCATTAAGTCATATAAAAGCATGATTAAAACCATGGAAAACCATAACCAACCATTTAATATAAAACCCAAAATCATATTTGAAAACAAAAATCATATAATCAACGAAATTATGAACACATTTATAAAACCATGCCTTTAGTTAGAATTAACAATGAGGGAAGATAACATGCCTTAAACCAAGATGATGATGGAAAAAAATGATCAAGACATGAGTCAAATTGATCCTTTAGTTGAAACCCCAGCTTCCCTTGGCCAAAAACTCTTGAGAGAATTATGGAGTGTTTTTGAAAAATATCTTAGTGTTAATGAATGGAATAATATGGTAAATAACCTCCCAAGTAGGTTATAAATCATGGGAACTTATTATGATAAGCGGAAAAATATCCCAAATACCCCCACTTAAGTTGTACCAAAATCCCATCACAGGGGTATACCCTCCAATACAATTGGTATCCTCACTCGTATCCTATCCTCAACCCTTGGATCCAACATTAGACAGAATACAACTCATCTAACCAAGTTGTATTGATAGTAGACTATCTATACCCTTCATTCATACCCTTGGCAGATTTAAGCTTAAGGAAGATTCAGACACTATCCACCCTATGAGTCTATGGTATAACTTGTACCTTAGATTACAGTTTATGGTGATCCACTCATACATAGATCCAACCCAAGTAACCAAGTCTAAGATTATGTTGAGGAACCAAATGATCCGTAACCACTAATATGACTTATACCCCTAAGTTGTATCCATTCTAGTAACCAAAATTCATCCCATCAACCAATATTGGTCAGTATACAATTGGAATTTACCATCCATACCCCAACATATAGGCGGCTCATACTCTCGAGTCATATTAGGTCCAGAGACCAGAATTCTAGAAAATTTTATAAGGGTCAAAACCTAAGGTGTTATAAAATGTAAATAATCATGAGTAAATCAACTAAGTATACTAAGTAAAACAACATTTTGAATATATATCACCCTAAATACTACAAGCAAGTAAGGTAGAAATGAGCAATTGGTAGGAACATGGATACTAATATCAAATGTATTAAAACCTAGTAGTAAAGGAACACACAAGGAATCAGTGACCAAACATCAAGAAACTTAAACAACAAAATTGATAGAAAAGGGATTAAGGTAAAAATATTGAATGAATCAAGAAGTACAAGAAACCAACAATCAAGAAATATTAAAAAATAGTTAAATGAGAGAGATAGAATGCACCTAGTAGTTGTCGGTAAGAATGAATAGTTTACTCGATCTTTCCTGTCAGATTTGAATTTTTTGATGAGAAAACAAAGAAAAATAATTCCATGATAGATCCTAAAGCAATAAGGTTATTGGAGAGTAGTTCAACATCGAGCAAGGTCTGATGGCTCCAAAAATAGATGCGGTCGGCGATTTAAGTAAATGTGAAATTGCATGTAGAACTCTATTATTCTAGGGAGATAAGAAGGAAAAAGACTAAAGAACAAAGTGATGGGTCAGTAGTAATAAGGTGCAAAAACGTGCGAAGTGGGTTGAGATGGAATGGTGAGTAAAGAACTAAAAACTTTTGCAAAAATAAATTATTATTTGAAGCTTGGCATGAGACTCCAATTTGTCAAACATTCTAACTCTCAATTCTCAAGTAAGTTAAAATTTTTCCCAAAAGTAAAAATAAAAAAGAAATTAAAATAATAAAAATAAAAATAAATTAAAAAGAAAAAATTAAAAATTAAAAAAAAATTAAAAGGAAAAAGGTCTGAAATATACCCAAACTTTAACAAAACTATAATGACCTAATATTTGGTAATTCGTGTGAATTACTTATTTCTATAAAATTTGACCATTTTACCCCTTCTCATGGTTGTATTGTGGTATTTTTGAAGTATAGAAATGATTGACACAATTTCCAATGCATTTGGGTGTGATTTGTGCAAGATTGTGATTTTTGGTGGTTATAAAGGCTTTATAGTTGACTTTGATTAACATTTATTGATTTGTGGATTGGATGACAAAATGAACTATGCCAGTAGATTCAAAACGTTGATTTTAGGTTGATGACATGGTTGGTGTGGTTTTACAACTTTTATATTATTTCAATCCTCGGTTTGAGAAGTTGTGAAATTGGATTTCGGGAGTCAACTTTGTGAAAATAAGATTTTTATCAAAAATCTAATATCACTATTAAATCTGGAGAATCAAATATAGTCTAGTAGCATAGTTTGTATTTTTGGGATTTCAAATGAATCTCGAAGGGTCCATGGATACTTAAAATCACTAAGTTCCAGCTAGTGCACCACTTAGCTGGTGCACCACTTAAGAGACACTTTGGTTGCTTAAGAGACTTGGCTTGACGATAAAAGTGTTGCCTAAGCGACACCAGGCTCACATAAGAGAACGTCTCTTAAGAGACATCCTGGTCGCTTATATGACAGAGTGAGCATGGCTTAAGTGACACCTGGTCGCTTAAGAAATAGTCACTTAAGAAACTGAATAATCACTTAAACGATACCTAGGTGAATTATATCTCTCATTTTTGTAATTTTTCACTATTTTTGAGACTTGGAGCTTGAGATTTTGAATTTTTGGACAATTTTATCCATTTTTAGCTAGGGTAAGCTCAAAAACTCCTATTTCAATTATATTTCTTTGATTACTATTCTCTAAATCTCGATAAAACTTAGATTCAAAAGTAGAATTGGGGGATTTTGGCTCGAAAGGCCTAAATTGGTATTTTCTTGATTGAAACTCAAATTTCAACTTGTTTTCACTTGGGTTTTCTTTTATAAGATCCTTTAATCATGGAAAGTGTATTTTTGGACAAAAATTATGGTTTTATCCTTCTTTTTTGAAAATTCATTTGGGGGTCCGTTTTGATCCCGATGGTTCTGGGTCTATTAGTGAGGTAAATTCTCGATGTTGAAGGCTTGTTTGTACTGGTTTATGGATTTGAGGTATATTATGGCTTAACTTTCTTCTTACTGAGTTGTGTAGTTAATATAGATATAAAATCATGTAAAGGGTGTGGGAACCATTCATGAAAATGTCTATATTATTGTATTGTGCCGGAGTGGGGGCTAATATTATTGTGAATTAGTGGTTTTGAGACATTAGTTGCAATGTGTGATTGTGTGGGGTCTTAAATGATATTGTTAGACTTGTGTATGTATATTTGACTATACCTTTTTTGAAAAAAAAATCTAAATTAGAGTTTATATGGTATCCATGTCATATTATTGTGTATTTTACTCTATTGGCATATGGATTACATTGGATTTATGGATGGTTGAATTATTGAGTGAATTTTGGCTCACATGGTTGGTTTTGGAAATTTCGGTTTGTTGGTTGTGAGCATTATATCCTTATATCACATATATTTGTGAAATATTGATAACACCATGGAAATACTTGTAATACTGGCTTTTTCAGATAGAAAATGTGAAAATATTTAAAACCCTCTACCCATGGATGTATCGGAGAGGAGTTATAGATATTGGATTATATATGGGTTACAAGCCCCCATGGGTCCTAACTGGAAGCATATGGAGGTTGTGTGATAACCATGAGCCTCACATCATTATCATATCCTCATAATTATCATCTTCTTTATTGCATTTTATTTTTATATTATGCTCATTTTGTGTTGTATTATTGCCTTAATGTGATATCTATCTATTTATACTTCTTTCTTATGCTTGTGTTTGGTATATGTCTATACTTGTGCTTATTTCTCTTATTTGTGTATGGTATATATGCATATTATAAAATTAATAGTAGAGATGATATGGACTATCATTTGGGATATTTTCTAATTACAGATGATGTGCCCATAGTGTGTATTTTATATGCTTTATTTTCTACATTGCTCAGTCGGCCTATGATAGCTACTAAGTACATATAAACTTCACTCATTCCTACTTCACCCTTTCGGTGTAGATCAAAGTATGAGTGTACCATACGACAGCTAATTCAGAAGGTACTTGGAGTCTATTTGAGGTAACAGTTGACCTATATATTTAGAGATAAGCTTCTATCTCTTCTTACCTAAAACATGTCTTATTTGTATTCAGAGATAGATTTTGGTCCTAATCAGACTATAATTGTAGCTTTTGACATTCGATATATATTTAGTAGTCCTTACACTGTGACATGAGGTTTTGGGATTTGTATGTTATCTTTGGTTATGTATTTTTGCTTTTCCTATATATATGTGATTTGACTCTACCCAAGGAGTCTAGCCTTGGGTTTCGATATTGATTACTTATTTTTTATCAGTTTAGGTGATAGCTTTACTTGTCAAGGCTTGCCGCAAAAAATGCCATTATGAACCCCAATTTTGGGGTCATGACAGAGTAGTATTAAAGCCAGGTTTCATTAGTCTCATTAGTGTAAAAATAGAATATCTAGTAGAGTCTAGCGGATTGATATGTAGACGTCCGTATCAATCTTTGAGGGGCTATAAGATATCTTGAGGAAACATCCCTTCTTTCATTCTATATTGGGTAAATTCTTTCATACCTTATGCTTTAAGTCATATTTTACTCTTTATGCATAGATGGTGAAGACTAAATCCTGTGAGGCTAGAGAAATTATGCTACCTTTAGAGGATAGCTCTCAGTTATAAGGCAAGTTACAAGACAAGGAAGGGATCGAGGTAGTAGACGAGCACGAAGATCTGCCCCATGCAGAGGCAGTACTAGAGGACTCTCCCCTAAGCCTTAGGTTGAGCATGCTAGAGATATAGGGCCTATTTTGGTCCCACAGGGTTATTCTACCCCAATCTTAGAGGGGTTATTAATACAGTTATTGAACCATTTGGAGGGTGTTCCTTTGAGTAAACTTGGTGTTTCTTCTTCTCTGAGTATCGTACAATTATCAATGCCAGATCCTTCCTATGGTGCTCATTCAATTCCGAGTGTATATCCTCTAGTGGTATTGATATCTGCTTATAGTACCATAGACTCCAAGTGTTGTTTCTTCTTTAGTATATTTATTTGAGTATGGTATGTCAAGATTATGAGTTTATTCTTCTTCTATGTTACCTTCTTAGGTGGGATCTCATCCATCTAGATTCACTATGCCTCCTATTATTATGAGTACAGTTATGTCTTTTAAGGATTAAAAGATTTTTTAAGAGGATCACTCATTTGGGTCCTTCTAGGTTTAGTGATGCAGTAGATGAGGATGTCTATGAGTTCTTGATTTACTTTCACGATAAGTGGCATAATTCTAGTGTGCTTGAGTTGCATGGGGTTGCTTAAACAACTTACTAGTTAAGAGATATAGTAGGGATTAATGGAGGGCACTTGTTAGTGAAGACCTTGGTTCTCTAGAGATGGCTTGGGATCAATTTACTGAGGCCTTCTTGAATAGGTTTATGCCTTATAGTCTAAGGGATCAGATGAAAGATAAGTTTAATCACTTGGAGCAGGGCTCCATGACTGTTTTAGAGTATGAGGTATATTTCTATGCCTTGTTTAGATATTCTTATACCAGTATTTCCACCGAGTTTGAGAAGATTTAGAAGTTCATGAAGGAGTTGGATATTTTGCTTTATCTTTCTATTGTCCAGATGGTAGTGTCAGATTTTAGAGTATAGTAGATGATGCTAATATGAATAAGTCTATTCTTCAAGCATCTCAAGGAGATGCCAAGAGGGTGTGCCAGGCGAGTTCTGAAGTCATACTCCTAGGGGCAGAGATTTTAGATGTTTTTATGGGTACCATGTTAGGCCAGTTTAGGCAACTTTGAAGGGTTTAGGCATTGGTTTTTTTATTTTAGTAGCTTAGGGTGGTCGTCCTAGTCCATCCATACTTTTTCCCTTTGATTCAAGATATAAAGGCTGCTTTGTGTGTGATAAGGTTGGCCATTTGGCCAAGGACTATCCCCGTCATGTTTTAGGGCTACTCTTATATTAGTTATAAGATATAGAGGTTCTACTAAAGGGGCGCGAGACACAGGCAATGGCGCATAAGGCAGTGGTTGTGGGGATACTAAGTCAGGTGATGGTCATGGATAGTCTAATGTTATACCCTCTTGACCAAAGGCAAAGGTTTTTGATGCTATCATTACAGGTATCATCTTTGTTTGTTTCAAATTTGCATTAGTGTTATTTGATCTGGGGTAGACTTTCTCATATGTGTCTATATATTTTGCTTTAATTTTTGATTTAGAAATGAGCCTCTTTCCATGCCTATCCATGTATCTACTCTTGTAGGAGACTCTTTATTGGTGGATCGAAGGTACTAATCTTGTATTGTAACCTTTGCCAGGCATGAGACTTAGGTATATCTGATTGTCTTAGATTCATCTTAAGCATGGATTGGTTATCTACTTATCATATCATCCTAAACTCTTATGCTAAGACCATAACCTTAGCCTCATCGAATATGCCAAAGATAGCTTGGAAGGGTATGCTTCATTCGGGTCCCAAAAGAGTTTTATCTTTCCTTCAGGCTTATTGCTTGGTTGAGAGTGGATATTTGTCTTATATGGCTCATAATCATGATACTAGTGTTGCTTCACCTTTTTTTTTTATTTTTTTTATTGTATCTATGCATTCATGGATGTTTTCCCTATTGATTTGTCTGGTATGCCTTCGGATCGTGATATTAACTTTGCTATTTATGTTGAGTCGGGCAGAAAGCCCATTTCTATTCCTCCTTATAGGATGACCCCCTAGAGTTGAAGAAATTGAAGGATCAATTGCAAGAGTTGTTGGATAAGGAATTTATCCGACCTAGTGAATCACCTTGGGATGCAGCTGTCTTGTTTTTAAAGAAAAAATATGTCTATGAGCATGTATATTAATTATTGAGAGTTCCATAAGGTGACAGTTAAGAATAAGTATCCTCTTCTTCATATTAATAATTTATTCAAACAGCTTCAGGGTGCTTCAATGTTTTTGAAGATTGATTTGAGGTCTGGGTATCACTAGTTGAGGATTAGAGTTTCTGATATTCTAAAGACCTCTTTCTGGACTCAATACAGTCACTATAAGCTTTTGGTCATGTTCTTTGGGATGACCAATGCCCCATCTACATTCATGGAGTTGATAAACTGGGTATTTTTAATGGCATATCAACTCTTTTGCCATTTGTATTTATAGATGATATCTTGGTTTATTCTAGGATCGAAGCTAACCATGAGGAGCATTTACTAATTGTACTTCAGAGATTGAGGGATGAGAAGTTGTATGCTAAGTTCTTAAAGTGTGAGTTTTAGTTGGAGTCTATTTATTTCATGGGTCATGTAGTGACTAAGGGTGGTATTATGGTTGATCAACCAATATTGCAGTGGTTTGTGATTGGGCTAGGACTACTTTTTTTACTGATATGTGGCATTTTATTAGTTTAGCAAGTTGTTATCGGCATTTTATTGAGGACTTTTTATCTATTACAAATCCATTGACCAAGTTGACTAAGAAAAAATTTTCCATTTAGTGGTTCGATGCTTGTGAGGTGAGGTTTCAAAAGCTCAAGGATTTTCTAACTTCATCTACTATCTTGACTTTTTCTAAGGAGGGCATAGGGTTTACCGTCTTTTGTGATGCTTCAGGTGTTGTATTAGGTATTGTGTTGATGCAGAAGGGTAAGGATATTGTTAATGCTTCTCGTCAGTTGAATCCCCATGAGAGGAATTACCCTACCCATGATTTAAAGTTGTGTACGGTTGTATTTGCTTTGAAGTTATGAAGGCATTACTTGTATGGAGTCCATTGTGAGATTTTCTCCAATCATCGTAGCCCTCAGTATTTCGTCACCTATTAAGATCTTAATATGAGGTAGCGTCATTAGCATGAGTTTTTTAAGAATTATGATCTTACTATTCTCTATCATCCAAGAAAGGCTAATATAGTTGTGAATGCCTTGAGCCAGCAGTCGACTAACATAGTAGCTTGGTGTATCTTTTGACTCAAGAGAGACCTTTGGCCTTAGAGGTTCAGTCTTTGGCTAACCAGATGGTTAGGCTTAAAATTGACACGTGTGTGTGTTATGGCATTTGTTGAGGCTAGATCTTTCTTGATGGAGCAGATTTAGGCTCATCAGTTTAATGATGTTGGGTTGAGAGTGATTTGGGATAAGGTGTTGAGAGGCAAGGCTAAGAACGCTTCACTTATTTTTTATCGTGTTCTGTGGATTCGTGGCCGAGTTTATGTGTTGAGAGTTGATGATTGGATTAGATTAATTTTGGAGGAGGCTCATTGTTCCAGATATACCACCTATCCAGGAGTGACTAAGATGTATCGTGACTTGAGGTTGCATTACTGATGGGTGGTATGAGGAAGGATATAGCGGATTTTATAGCTTATTACCCTTGTTTCCAGCAGGTGAAGGCTGAGCATTTACGATCGGATTGTTTGCTTTAGAGGTTACTCATTCTCAAAAAAATATAGGAATGGACCACTATGGACTTTATGACTGGGTTGTCTCATACTTGTTGAGGTTTTGATAGTGTTTAGTTCATTATGGATCGATTGACCAAATCTTTTTATTTCATTCTAGATAAGGTTTCTTTCAGTGTTGACAGGTTTGAATGTATCTATATTTGTAAGATAGTTTACCTATATCATGTGTCAGTGTCTATTATCTCAGATCGAGGTTCAGTATTTACATCTCATTATTGGAACTATTCTCATAAAGAGTTGGGTATCTAGGTAGATCTTAGTACATCATTTCACCCTACACTGACGGTCTGTTAAAATGGACTATTTAGGTTTTAGAGGATATCCTTCGCGCTTGTGTTATGGACTTTAATGGTTAGTAAGAGCAACATCTAGTTTTAGCAGAGTTTGTGTATAATAAGAGCTACTATTCTAGTATTGAGATGGCTCCTTTTGAGGTTTTGTATGGTAGGCATTATTGCTCTCCAGTTGGTTGGTTAGAGGTTTCAGAGATTAAACCTCGGGTATAGACTTGTTTCATAAGTCTTTGGATAGAGTTCAGATTATTCAAGATAGACTTTAAGCAGCTCAGAGTAGGTAGAAGTGTTATGTGGATCATTGACTTGGAGCCTTGATATTTGGTGTTGGTGACCGAGTCTTTCTTTATGTGTCACCTATGAAGGTCGTGATAAGGTTTACGAAAAGGGGAAAGCTTGGCCCCAGGTATATTAAACCTTTTGAGATTCTTCGAACTATTGGGGATATGGCTTATGAGTTAGAATTATCCCCAGATTTATCATCTTCTCATCCAGTTTTTCATGTTTTCATGCTTTGGTGTTACATTCTGGATGAGTCTCGTGTTATTCATTGGGATTCAGTGCAGTTAGAAGAGAGGTTATCTTTTGTTGATGAGCTCGTCTCCATTGTGGATAGGGATGTTAGGTGGTAACATTCTAGAGATATAATAGTGGTTAAGGTCCAGTGGAGACATTGACCGATAGATGAGTCTACTTAGAAGGTTGAGTCTGATATGTGTGGTACTTATCCCCAGCTTTTTGCTTATGCAAGTAATTCTCTTGTCTTTAGTTCAAGGATGAACTAGATTCTTAGTGGTCGGTGATATAATAAACTGATTTTTGGTGATTTATGTGAATTATTTATTTTTGTATAATTTGACTATTTTGCCCCTCCATGATGTTGCATTATGGTATTTCTAAAGTATGGGGATGATTGGCGCGGTTCCTAATGCATTTTAGTGTGATTTGTACGAGATTGTGTTTTCTGGTGGTTATAAAGTCTTTATAGTTAGATTTGGTTAATATTTATTGATTTATGCATCAAATGAAAAAAGGGACTACACCAGAAGATTCAGAATGTCAATTCAGGTTGGTAACAAGGTTGGAAAGTTATATCTTATTTTGACCCTCGATTTGAAAAGTTGTGAAATTAGAGTTTGGGGTCAGATTTGTGAAAATAACATTATTTAGAAAATCTAATGTCGTTATTGAGTTTGGAGTGTCAAATTTAGTCTAATAACATAGTTCGTTTGCATTCTCGAGACACTTGATGAATCTCGAGAGATCTGCGGAGACTTAGAATACTCCAAGTCTCCACCTGGTGTATCGTTTAAGCAGACACTTTGGTTGCTTAAGCGACTTAGCTTGACAGCCAAAGTCTCACCTTAGTGACACAAGCTCGCTTAAGCAAATATAAATTACGGAATAGCCTAGTTGCTTACGCGACAAGGTAGGCATCACTTAAGCGACGCCTGGTCTCTTAAAAGATCGTCAATTAAGTGACCTGGTGATCGCTTAAGCGATACCTAAGTGAATTATATCCCTCATTTTCACAATTTTTCACCATTTTCGAGACTTAAAGCTTGGTTATTTTGAGTTTTGGGGCAATTTTTTCCATTTTTAGTTTGGGTAGGCTCTAAAAATCCTATTTCAATTATGTTTCTTTGATTATTATCTTCTAAATCTCATTAAAACTTGAACTCAAAAGTGAAATTTCAGTATTTTGGCCCAAAAGGCCTAAATTGATAGTTTCTCAATTTAAACCCCAATTCCAACTCATTTTCCCTTGGGTTTTCTTCTATAAGTTCTTTGAATCTTGGAAAGTATATTTTTGGACAAAATTTTTGGTTTTAACCTTTTTTTCAAAGAATCTATTACGGGGGTCCGTTTTGACCCCAATATGAAAGTGGATAATATGGGTATCATTGATTTTCTTTTGACACGTAGATTCTATATTGGTGTATTTTAGTTGGTTCCAGGTTTGTGCGTGCGGTGAAAACTTGGTATTTAAGGCTTGTTTGTACCGATTTACCGCATTTGAGGTAGTTTATGGCTTATCTTTCTTCTGACTGGGCTGGGTAGTTAATATGGATTTAAAATCATATTAAGGGTGTGAGAACTATTCATGAAATTGGCTATATTATTGTGTTGTTCCTGTTGGGGGGCCTATACTATTGTTAATTGGTGGTTTTGAGACATTAGTTGCTATGTGTGACTGTGTGGGGTCTTATATGATGTTGTTGTCTTTGTGTATGTATCTTTGATTATATTTTTCTAATGAAAAAGCCTAAATTAGAGTTTATGTGGTATCAATGGTATATTATTGTGTATTTTACTCTATTAGCATATGGATTACATTGGATTCATGGATGGTTGGATTATTGAGTGGATTTTGGCTCATATTGTTGGTATATTGGTTGGTTTTTGGAATTCTCATTTGGTTGGTTGTGAGAATGACATCCTCATATCATATACATTCATGAAACAATGGTACCACTGAGGAAATACTACTAATACTGGCTTTTTCTGACTGAAAATGTGACATGTCTAAAAACCTTCTACCGATGGATGTGTCGGAGAGTAGTTATCGATATTGGTATTGGATACTAAATTGTATATAGGTTGTGAGCCCCCATGGGTCCTACCTAGAAGCATAACTTGGTAGGTGTATTTGGAGGTTGTGCGACAACGTCACATCATCATCACATCCTCATCATTATCATCATCATTTTCATTGTGTTTTATATATATATATATATGTGTATATATATATATATATATATATATATATATATATATATATATTGTGCTTATTCTGTGTTGTATTTTTTCCTTAATGTGATATCTGTCCATTTATACTTCTTTCTTATGCTTGTATATGATATACGTGTATACTTATGTTTTTTTCTCATATTTATGTATGGTATATGTGTATATTGTAGAACTGTTAGTTTAGAAGGTATGGGCTAATGTTTGGAACATTTTCTGATTGCAGGTGACGTGCCCATAGTGTGTACTTTAATGCTTTATTTTCTACTTTGCTCAGTCATCCTATGATACATACTAAGTACAAGTAGATCGTACTCATCCTTACTACGCCCTTTCGGTGTAAATCCAAATACGAGTATGCCGCACGATAACTGATTTAGGCGGTACGTGGAATTTTTTTGAGGTAGCAGTTGACATACACATTTAAAGTTGACCTTTTATCTCTTCTTGCCTACATTATGTCTTATTTGTAATCGGAGACATATTTTGATCCTTATTAGACTATCATGGTATCTTTTGACATTTGAGATATATTTAGTAGTTCTTACACTGTGACACCAGGTTTTGGGATTTATATGGTATCTTCAATTATGTATTTCCGCTTTCACTATATACGTATGGTTGGACTCTGCCCAAGGAGTCTAGACTTGGATTTTGGCATTGATCTCTCATTTCATATTAGTTTGGGTGATAGGCTTACCTGTCAAGGCTTGCCGCGACAAGTGCCATCATGACCTTTGGTTTTTGAATCGTGACAGAAACTTATTGTAACACATCTTAACTTTGTAGGGGTCCTATTACCCCCTATACCATTTTACTATAGAATATACACCATTTATATGTTGACATGGCGGAGAGAGTAAAATACACTTTCTTTGGGAGAGTGAGAAGTTATATTATGATTTTTAAATTTATTTTTATTTCTCTCTCATCATCGAAACTCCATAGACTTCATCTCTTTCAACAATATCTGCCACTACAACCACCATTTTCACCCTCATAAAGCTCTATAAATACTCCGCGCCACTACAATGTCAATCAACACACACAAATAATAGACAACAATTCCTAACAGATTCATGAGAATTATTGTAATCACTAGCAAATATTGTGATCTGATTTCTCTCAAAGTCGAAGCTCAAGCTTCATCAATGGTGTTTTATAGATCTTCCTTGAAGTTTCAGGCGACCAATTTAGTTGATAAAATTAATTTAAGCTCCAAATAATATTTCTCAACTTATTTTAACAATTGGTCATTATATCCCTACGAATATGAAAATGTAGCCTCTCTTCTTCATCTCTTTTGATCTAAAAATTTTATGCCAAATCGTCCTTAATCTTATCCAAATTGCCTCAAATTTTAGATATAAACTCCTATCAAATTTTTCATTCTTCTGATATATTATCCACTCAAAAGAAAGTTCGTTTATGGAAAATCAAAATTTAAACTCAAGCTTTTGAACAAGCTTTAAGGGTGGTTTTCATGTGGTGCTTCAGTTTTCAACCTTCAAATAATCAATCAACTCATTTTCTCCCAATCAAGAATATAGATCCAAAAATAAAATACAAAACACGCATCAATCAAATTGGGCGTTTTAGCCTACAATGGAGTTTTTGAAATGATAAATCAAAAAGGAAAATAAAAACAAAAATAAAGCAAAAATAAAGAGTTTTAGCATACAATGGAATTAAATCCCTACAATGGAGTTTTTGGAATAATAAATCAAAAAGGAAAAGAAAAAGAAGAAAGAAAGAAAGAAAGATTGAAAAAAGAAAAATATGATATTTACACATTGTAGATTGTGTGTATATTCTTGCCTATGAAAATATTGGTTATTCTTAATCAGTGTTTTATTTATTTCATTTTAAAGAAGTTCAGGAGGCAATAGGACCCCCGCATAGTTAAGGCATGTTACAATAAATTTCGTCAAAGTTTGCGTATATTTCGAACCTTTTTTCCAAATTAAAAAAGTAACATTTAATTACATCATGTAATTACACCCAATTCTCAAGAACTTATTGAGAATTGAAAAGTGCAATTTCTTTCTTTCAATTACATCCAATTCGTCTCTAAATTGGCAATTACTTGGTCAAACAAGCACGTCAAATTATGTCATCTATATTTATATTATATTATAAAAGTGTGGAACCTTAGAAAATTATTTGAAATTTTTATCCTTCATTAAAGTCTTCGCAATAAACAAATTCAGGTTTTTACTATTTTCTTCAAATTATTATACTATTAAATATTGACTATAGTAAATATATGAGAAATTTTGGTATTCCTAAAAAAAAATGAAAATTAAAACTCCTTAATTTATGGGACATTTTGAACTAATGATATGTTTTATAAACGTGAATATATGAAAAGTAAACTCTTATAATACAAAAAAGTTCTTTTTTAACTCTAAATAATAGTTCTCTATGTTTTAGTATTTCTCTTAGGCATAGGTGAAGACCTAAAATTATATGAATTTCTAATTTTATGGTCACGTCTTTTTATTGGATGTGAAATTTTTCTAAAACGGTCCTTTTTTACTTGACTTTTTCCAAAAGTCCTTTTCTAAAAATACTAATTCCTCATTTTATGATAAAAAAAATTTGTGACTCTACGTAATAGTTTTCTATGTTTTAATCTTTCTTTTAGGCATAGAAGAAGACCTAAAAATTATATGAATTCCTAATTTTTTAGTCATATCTTTTCATTGATTTTGGGATTTCCTTAAAGAATCCATTTTTATGTGACTTTTTCTAAAAGTTCTTTTCTAAAAACACTAATTTCTAATTTTATTGGGGGAGGGGGGTAGATTATATTATAACGACCTGATTTTTGGTGAATTATGTGAAATATTTATTTTTGTATGATTTGACCATTTTATACCTCCTCATGGTTTCTTTGTGGTATTTCTGGGGTGTGGGGATGCTTGGTACAATACCCAATGTATTTCGATGTGATTTATGTGAAATTATGATTTTTGATGGCTTGAAAAGCCTTATAGTTGACTTTGGTCAATATTTATTAATATATGCATCAAATGATAAAATAGACTACCCTAGTAGATATGGAATGTCGATTTTAGGGTTGTAACATAGTTGGTATGATTTTATGGCTTTTATATCTCATTTTAACCCTCAGTTCAAAAAGTTGTAAAATTGAATTTTGGGGGTCAACTATGTGAAAACGATCTTTTTAAAAAATTTGATATTGCCATTGAGTCTGGAACATCAAATTTAATAGTGTAGCATATTTTGTTTGCATTCACGAGATTCCAGATGAATCCCAAGGGGCCCGCAGAGACTTGAAGAATTCCAAGTCTCCGGATGGTGATGGTGACATCACAACCGCGAGTGGCTGGTCGCATATGCGACTTGGTAAATCTAGCATGAGTGCCACATAGGCGACATTTGCGCTGCGATCGTGAGTTTTAATCACGCAAGGACCAAGACGCAATTGTGATACCCGCCATCAGGGCAAGTATTGCGTGCTTGACACTAGGTCACGTATGTGATGCCTAGGTTTCTAAAAATATTTTGTTTCGCCATTTTTGACCATTTTTTAGACTTGGAGCTTACGGTTTTGAGATTTTGAGAAATTTTCTTCATTTCTAAGCTTGGGTATGCTCCATAACACCTATTTCAACTATTTTCTTTCAATTTTATCAGGTAATTCTTGATTTAAACATAGATCAAAAAGTAGAAATTGAAATTTTTGGCCCGGAAGGCCTAAAAATTAAATTTCTTTGATTTCAACTCATTTTCACTTGGGTGGGTTTGTAATCTGATAATTATCACTTTTTTGTTGCTTCTTCAAAACAACATTAATTCTCGACTTTTAAAATGAATTTTGGAGAATTTTGCCGGTAAAGCTTGAACGTGGTTTTTCTTTAATTTGGACCTTATTTTTTACTTTTATTCTTGGATTTTCTGCTATAGACTCCTAAAATATGGGAAACATGTTTCAAAAATAAAATTATGATTTTACCCATCTTTTTTGAAAAGCCATTTTGGGGGTCCATTTTGACCCTGACTCTAAAATAGCCAATATAGGTATCATCGACTTTATTTTGATGCATACATTCTATATTTCTATGTTTTAGTTGATTTTGAGTTCATTCATGAGGAGTAAGGCTTCATATTGAAGGCTCCTGAACTAGTTTTTGGCATTTGAGATAGGTTATGGCCTAAATTTCTTCAGACTGGGATAGGTAGTTAATATTGATACAAAAGCATGATAAGGGTGTGGGAACTAATCAAAAAAATGACTATAATTATTGTGTTATACCCGTGTGTAGGTCTATAAGATTGTGGATTTGGAATATTATTTGCTATGTGTGACTGTGTAGGGTCCTATGTGATCTTGTTGGTTGAGAAAATGTGAAATTAATTATGTCTTGTATGTAGTATCAATGGCGTATTTAATTGTATTCTACTCTCTTGGCACATGGTTTATGTTGGCATTCAGAGATGATTGAAAATATTGAGTGGATTATTGGTTCACTTAATTGTATATATACTCATTCTGGTTGGTTGTAAGCATTACATCCTCAAATCATAGACATTCATAAAACATTGGTACCACAATGGAAATACTAAAAACATTAGCTTTTTTTTGACAAAAATTTAACATTTTTAAAACCCTCTGCCAATGGATGTGTCGGAGAGGAGTTATAGATATTAGTTGTATATGGGTTGATGAACCTCCCATGGGTCCTATGTTGGGAAGCTTTAGATCCGTAGGTGTATATAGAGGTTGTGCAACAACCTTGGGCATCATCATTATCATCATCATCATCATCATTATCATCATCGACATTACATTTGAATTCACCTTATACTTATATGTGATGCATTATTTTCTTTTGATATGATATCTGCCTACGTGTATTCTTCCTTCTCTACTAGTATGTGTTATACCTATATACCTGTATATTTTCCTTGTTTCTACTATGGTGTATGTAAATATTATGGAACACTTAGCAGAGATGGTATGGACTATTGGTTTGGACATTTTCTGATAATAGGTGATGCCCTTAGTGTGCATTTTGTATGCTTTATTTTCTACTTTGCTCAATCGTCCTATGATACCTACTGAGTACACGTGGATCATACTCACCCTTAAAACGTCCTTTTGGTGCAAATCTAGGTTTGAGTGTGACTCACAATGATTGAATTCGATTGATACTTTGGAGGTATTCGAGGTAGTGGTTGATTCTTGCTTCCGAATTCTATCACTACCTTTGTTTATTTAGACTATGTCTTTATTTATATTCGAAGACAAAGTTGTTCCTATTGTGGATATCTTATATATTTTGATCTTAAGCTGTACTAGTGATGTTCTTACACTGTGATACCAGGTTTTGGGATTATGGTATGATACCATAGGTTATGTTCTTCCATTTTTATTATATTGTATGGTTCTTTTTTGTTCTAGAAGCCTTACTTTGGGTTATTATTATTATTTTCCCTTCTCGTATCAGTTTGTGTGATAGGCCTACTTGCCAAGGCTTGCTGCAACAAGTGTCATCATGACCCTTAGATTTTGGGTTGTGACATATTTTCGCTGCAAAAATTTTTAGTACTTGACTTTGTTTCAAAAATATTAATGAGTATCCTTTGGTCTATAAATCCTCTACTTCTATAAAAACACTTATAATTTCAAATTTTCTTCATTATTGTTGTGGTTTGTTCTTTCTTTGCTGCAATATTATGATCTGTATATATATATCTATATCTATATATATATATATATATATATATAAATATATATATATATATATATATATATACATACAGATACATACATACATGCATGTGCACATATACACACACACATAAGTATTATTTTTTCTTACCAATTGTATCACAATAAAGTACAAATTTTTATATATAGATTAGAACTGTTAATTTATGCCTATGTACTTTTATTCTTCATTTTTATTAATTCTTCATCTCTTTTTACGTTTTTGACTTTGAAATCTATTTGACCCGACCCCTTCTTCTTCCTCTCATATAATTTTGAATTGTGGATTTCTATATTTTAAAAATATTTTTTTGCATGAAGTTAACATTTTCAAGTATATATTCAATGTTGTAAGTTATATAACTTTCACATTTCCATGTCCCTCTTAATCCATGCTGCCACTATTTGTCTATTACTTAGATTTTTGATGAATTTGAACAACGAGACTATTTTAATTGAACTCAAAAATGACATTCTTGTTCATGAAATCATTACAGGTGTGGATGAGTGCATGAACACACACTTTAAGGCTCTGTTGTTCATAGAATCATTGCAGGTGTGGAAGTGTGCATGAGATCACACTTAAAGGCTATAAAAATTACGATAAAGGAAATAATCCAATAATGTTGGATCACCTGAATGTGGGGGGGAGTAACAAGATCCATTATTACATCCTCCATAATAGCTTAATCTTGACACGTTGCTGGTGGATAAAAAATTCAAGGTAAAGCCTAAGAAACCAATAACTTAAAAGCCTTTAGGACGGAGTCATGGAAGTGTCGTGAAGTGGTCGAGGTCACTAAATGCATTTTGGATACACTAATTTCTTGCATGCAGTTGACACAACCCGATTTATGAGTCATGATGGCACCTACTAAATCCCGCCAGTGGGTAAGCCAGACTAATCCAGAGCTAAGGCAATGGGTTAATTCGGTAGAAAATACTGGAAACATTGGTGAATTTCAAGAACACAATTTATAAATAGGTAAAGCATTCGATATAGATAAAAGCAGTGAATACAAGATACCATCCCACGTCCTGGTAGAGCCAGTACAAGATCATCTAATAGTATTACAACTTAAAGACTTAGAATAGTCAACAACATTCGTCTCAATAACAAAAGACTAAATATAAAAGATAGAGGGAAAAGGGTGACTCAAACTCCAAGATCTCACCCTATCTCCAAAAATGTCAATACAGCACGATCAACGATTAACCACGACAGCTAGTGCTCGGATCAGCACCAAAAAGGTACAGAAGTATAGTATGAGTATCAAAACAATGGGTACTCAGTTGGAATAATTAGATGAATGACATAAATCATGATATAAGTACGATAAAATATAAGATAACATAACTAAGTCAAGGTACAAAAACGAACCTGAATCATCTCTAACATTGTTGTACATAATAAGTAATTACATCAGAATAACAGTATAATAGAAGGCATCAACACATGTCAATATCATCGTGCATAATAAGTAAATAATATGGAATAATAACTTATCATAAAGTATCAACACAAGCAAACTTAACTACAAAATTGGCTCCTATACGCCAATTGGTGCAGAAAAATAAATAACTCATAACAGACTCCCAAACGCCTGGAGACTACATTCAAGGTAGAATAATGCAATCAACCAATATTATAAATAGCCTTCACTGTCATTTAACCATCATCCCACAATTATCATTAATTGGTCATTTACCAACAATTGACAATTTACCAACACAAAGCAACCTTATCATTATTTATACACTAGTCTGTTAATCAACTATCCATTTATTATCATTAATTCAATTATTGGCTAGTCATAATATACCCACTAATCATAGTTTATGTAATACCCCATACTTTTATTAGCTCAGTTCATCTCTTAGTGTATGCATAAGAGGCTTAAGCCTGAAAATTTCACTAAGTGTTGGAGACCTAGTCTTATTTTTAGCCTCTTAACTTTAAAGATTTTTAAATGAGTCTTCCCAACCCCAAGATGTTGGTTTTTGAGTTAATTCATGTTCAGGGGTGTAAGGATCATTTCTCTGGAAAGTTTTGGATTTTTTGGATGAGGATTGAGTCGTGTTTGGATTGCAATTCTAGCAGCTCACTGCGATAATGGTGCACGCGGTGGCTATAGTGATGAGGCACCCATTGTATCATGGTATCCGTTTAATCCATATTCTAATTATGAATTTAAATATCTGATAGGAAATTACGCCTTTTTGCCTTAATCCATTTCATAAAAACATGAATTAAAATGTCGGTTAGGTCATTATATGCCCATTTTCCCCTAATTTTCCTCTCAAAAACAAACCCTAATCATCCTCCAAGTAAATCAATTTCATTCCTTTCTCTTCAAGAAAACCAAGAAATCAAGTTCCCCAAATCCAAGAACTTTCAAGAAAAGCATTAAGATTGTGTTTCTCTTTCAAGATTAAGGATTTAAGTTATGTGTGATGTTCATCCATGGGCCCTTTCCACCCATGGAGCCCAAGGATCCCCTTTTGATATCAAATTATGAGTTTTTACATGTTTATGATGAATTGTTTCCTTGAAGTTATTATTGACTTTGATTACAAGTAATGTTACAAGTTGTATTCGATGGGATGAGCCCTTTACACATTTGAATGATGAAATTTCCATATTAAATCCCTAATTCATGGTTTTAGTATTGTAACTATGTTTTCAATTACATGTTTTACCCATTCCCATGCTTAGATTCATGACTCCCATGTGTTTGACGAAATGTCTAAATGTTGGGTTTTGAACAATGATCCTTTATTATGGTTTTTAAACCTTTACATGTCCTAATTGATACTTTTATTCAGTGCTAGAGGATTATGAACACCCGATACTTAGATATTTACACAATTTCAGTATCTTCAGAATGGTTTCAGATAAACAACGAGCATTGTCATTTAGTTATTTATCATGATCAGTTGTTTGCTCAGTCAAACTTAGTTCAGTCCAGTAATCAGGATCAGTTTTATTGGGAGTAGGATTTAGCACCGAGCGAACCCAAGGATGGGGGCTCACCTGCCAGTAGAGGATGTGACCTTTCGTAGCAATCCCTTAGTTCCAGAACTATATAACCAGCATAGGTTAGAGATATCAACCTGGCAGTTGAGGGCTGATAAAGTGTTTACCTACCAGTTGAGGGTAACACATATCTCATTAGATTACTTTCCATATGAGGGTGACTCATTAATCCTTTAGGATATTAATTTGGTGAATCAACACCGCCATTGTTAGTACCTGTGGCACGGTACTGATACCCTTCCAACTGGGGTTGTAGGTTAGAACCCAATTAGCTCAGATTGGTGCATGTCGGTTAGATGATACCTCCCACAGTCTCAGATTAGTATTCAGTTCATGTTTGCTTGACCATAGCATATAGTTCATCAGTTATTCAGTTATCAGATTTCAGTATTTCAGTGTACAGACTATTTCAGTATCATGTTATATGCTTAGTCATGCATTCTCAGATTTTACAACTTTCACATATTTATGCATCAATTATCTCATGTTATTCAGTCAGTCATTGTTTCATGCACATGAACCTATGCATTTCAACCTAACCTCGTCTCATATATCAATACATTCCAAGTATTTGATGTTCTGGAGCATGATCCTCAAGTATTGTGCATGCTTCTCACTACTACTCAAATACACCAGGATTTCATCGATGAACGTAATCATAAAGGAATCCAAGTAAGGTTTGAATACTAGGTTCATTAAATCCATGAATGCAGCTGGGGCATAAGCCAACTCAAATGACATCACTAAGAACTCATAATGATCATAACGAGTCCTAAAAGCTGTCTTCGGATATCCTCAGCTTGAATCCTCAACTGAAGGTAATCCGATCTCAACTTAATCTTAGAAAACATTGCCGCACCCTAAAGTTGGTCAAACAAATCATCAATACGATACATAGGGTAACTGTACTTCATTTTCACCCTATTAAGCTGCCTATAATCAATACACATACACATAGAGCCATCTTTCTTCTTCATAAATAATACAAGAGCTCCCTGTGGGGACACATTTGATCTAATGAAACCCTTACCAAGAAGATCCTAAACTTGAGAATTCAGCGCTTTAAGCTCGACATGATATATACGGTAAGGTGCTATAGAAATAGGTCGATATCTAGGCTCGAGGTCAAAAGCAAACTTAATCTCACTAACAGGGGGCAGGTCGGCAGGGAAAACATCACGAAACTCAGAAACTATAAGAACAGAGTCAAGTAACGGACTCTCCACACTAGTATAACAAATATAAGCGAGATAAGATACACAACCCCAAAATAAGCCTCCTAGCACGAACATAAGAAATAATAACTATCGACTAGCGGCTAAACACTCCCTGCCATGAGACTGGGGTACATCGGGCATGGCTAAGTAATAACCTTGGCAAAATAATCCATTATCGCATGACAGTGGGATAACCAGCCCATGCTAGAATTATATTAAAAAACACCATATCTAGAATAATAAGATCAGAATAAGTATCAACATCTTTAATAGTTATAACACATAATCTAAAATTCAATCCACAACTAAAGAATCATCCATAAAAGTAGATACTCGCAATGACACATATAACAAATCCTATGACAACTCTAATTGTAGTGCATAATAAGTAAAATTGTAAGAATAAGAGGATCTTAGATCAAATAAAACAATGATCGACTGGCGGTACAAAAAATCATACTCATAACAATAGCATCAGAAATCTCAGCCTCGATCTTATAAGGCACTGCATACAACTGACCACGCCCACTACCTGGTCGGGCACCTGACCGACCTCATAGTCTACCTACTTGAGAACCTCCTCGAGTACCCTGGGAACCACCCCTGTGATTATAAAAACCACTTCTAGTTGAGGGATGAACTGATCCAATAGGAGAAGCATCCTGTACTAAAATAATCGCACCCCGACTAAGGCACTCTAGAGAATAATGACCAAAAGATCCACAATAATAACAAGCTTCCTGAGTTGAACCAGAAATAATAGATTTGGTTGACCCAAAATAACCACCATGGCTAGAATGACTAAAAGATGAACCCCTCAAAAATGAATTGCCACCCTAAGTAGAGCAGTCTCTGGGACTTGACTAACCTCCATCAGTAATCTGAAGCACTGCCTGAATAGGTCAACTAAGTTAATTCTAAGTTTGGTAGATGGAAATAGAGAATATCCACCATGAGAACTACTACCTCTGAATTGGGAACTACTATGGCTCCCACTGAAACTACCCTGATATTTAGGCCTCTTATCATTGTCCCTTTGGGCCTCGTGATATATCTCCTCTTTCACTCAAGCATGATCCAAAACCTTAGCAAAAGACCTACCTGTAATAACTAAATACTGAGTAGACATATAAATAGGAAGTCTTATCTATCTAACAAAGCAACGAACTCTCTTATACTCAGTATCCAGAATAAAAGTTGCATACCTATCTAACTCATGAAAATGAGCCTCATACTCTACATCTATCACAGAGCCCTGCTCTGATCTAGAGAACTAATCCATTAAATAATCTCTAAGGCTGTGACATATGTACTTCTCCAAAAATTTATCGACGAACTAAGTCCAAGAGAAAGAAGAAGATCGAGCTAGTCTAGAATCCATAAAACCTCACCACCAATGTTGAGTAGCTAAGTCCAACTGAAATATGATGTAATCCATACCACAAGTATCAACAAGGCCCAAATTATAGAGCCTGTCCTTACAAGCAATCATAAACTTACATGTATCCTTGCCTGGTGCACTGGAAAACCTAGGCAAAGCCAATATCAAGAATCTATCTATCATTTTTTGCACTTCAGAAGGCATAGCAGGCTGAGGAACCACTAGCTAAGCAACTAATGATATAGGAGGAACCTCAACTCTAGGATCTAAACTGCAGGTTACATCCCCACCTCAGTACTACACTAATCAGTAGAATGTGCACCACTAGATGGCACACTACCAACTATCCCCAAAAGCTAAACCAATGCATCTCTGAGCACTGAAGAAGAAATAAATCCTAGTAAATCCTAGGCTGGTTAATGAGTGGTGAATTTACTACTCATTTACAACCAAAGATTGTGCACACTACTATGATTTAAAGGTATGAATAAGACAAGTTTGTTAGTTGAATGCACTAATTTCCATATTTTGTATGTATACATGTAATGAGAAAGAAAAATATGAAATTCAGCTAAAAAGGAATCAAAAAGAGAAGAGAAGTACAGTTGGAAGACCTAGAGAAGAAATTGGTTTCAGTTATCACGATTGCAGTCGAAGGGCCACGATCGTGGCCAGTAAAGTTGTTCAAATACCTGTGATCACGGTAATCTTAGTGCGATCACGGCAGCCATGATCGTGGACAAGTTGCAGAGATTGTGTTTAGCGGGTTTATGCACAAGGGGATATTCTGTAATTTCACATAGCCGAACCCAAATCCCTTAAAAGGTTAAAACCCCTTCCTATTTGGTATTCCACACTTTGAAAAATTGAATTTTGGATAATTTGTAACCCTACTAGTTGGGGAAACTTTTGTATTTTAATTTTCCAATTTGAGTTTGGTGAAATTGAAGTTCAATTAAAGAATCTCCTAATTTTCCATTGCCATGGATGCTTTGAATGAACCTTTTGGTATATCTCTTCTCCTTAACCTTATGAGTAGCTAAATTTTCTTGTTTTACGATTATGTTGAACTAAGGTGCAATTATTTATGGATTGTGATATATTTGTGCAGATTCTAGTTTATTGAAGATAGGTTTCACTATTGCTTGCTTGAATTAGTTGGGGTTTATGGGTGAAAACCCCAAAGGCCCAATATGGATTTGTGGGTGAAAATCCCATGTTCTTGAAAGCTCACATCATTATTAAAAGAGAGATGTGGGTGAACTTTTAGAACCCAAATCATCCTTGAAAGAGGGATATTAGTGATAAGGCAATAATGGACTGTATTAGATGTAGTTTGTTCTTTTTTCACTATCTTAGAAATACGGGTGAGTAGAGAGTTAGCTATGTATTGGGCATCTTCACAGAAATAGGGATGCCCAATTGAGGTATTAGGTGGGTTTAATTGCAACACCCTTGAGGTACCTAAAAGGGTCCATGGGTGATAACTTTGAGGTTTTGTTGACAAACTAGCCTTAAGAACCTTCAACCTAGCCTACTATGTCATTAATAACTAGAATTCACTCCCAATCGTCATACACCCATACATAACTTGCCCTTAGATAGACATAATCCCAAGATCCTTCTCATATTGAAGTTCATATCACAATTGTTACCTTTAGTTTGTTAACTTGAATAGACTTCAATAAAACAATATTCCAAACCAACCCTCTATTTTAAATCATGTATTTTACTTTATTTACTTTACGGGTATCTTTATAGTAACTATCAACACCCATAAGATTAGAAGGCTAATTCTACTCCTTAAAGATTCAACCTCAACATAAGTTAAGCTTTATAGACAACGATCGTCCTCTACTAAATGCAATGGTATAGGTGAGCGTGATAAAAATAGCACTGTTGTCGGGGAGTGAAATTTAGTTTTTACTTATGTGATGTTGAGTGTTGCTTTGGGTATACCCGTAGTAATGTGTACTTATTTTGTTTTTTGTTTTTTCATTTTTGTAGGTGAAGATACTATGAGCGACCACGCAAGTATTGCTCGGCCTTTCGATGGTCCCCTTAATGATGAGGAGCAACTCCATAACTTTGGTCGTACGAGTGCTATCCATATCTCACCTAATCAACGGAATGGGGTATTACATATTACGAGTGTCATGTTGCATATTCAACAAATGAAGGGACTCTTTGGGGTGCAAGCCCATGAGGACCCTAATTTGCATTAGAAGAACTTTGTAGAAGTTTGTTCCCCCTTGATATTGCATACATACCCCAAGTGTCCATCCAATTGTGCCTTTTTTCCATTTTCTCTAATGGGAGAGGTGGTATTGTGGCTTCGATATATACCAATTGGATCAATTACTTCATGGTATGAACTCACCATTACTTTCTTAGACCGGTACATCCTACCATCTCAGATGCTACAATTGCATGATGAAATCACCAACTTTCATCAATTGAATAGAGAACCTCTTTATAAGGTGTGGGAAAGATTTAATGGGAAGCTTATGCAATGCCTCGACCACGAGGTCCCATAGAAGATGCCTCTCCAAATTTTCTATCGGGCTCTAGATCAACTCAATAAAATCATGGTAGATAATGCGGCGGGGGGCTATCTTGTGAAGTTGTCATATCATGTGGCTACAAACCTTCTTGAAGAAGTTACCCAACAAAACTGAGGGTGGCACACTCGTGATACTGAGGTACCAAAAATATCTCCTACTACCTCCTTTGTTGATAAAGAACAAAGAAAAAGAGAGAAAGAGATAAAGGAAAACATGGCAAAAATAATGACTTAGTTGAAGTTTCTAACGAAACATGTGATGGGTGCACCCACAAAAATGGTGAATGTCGTGGCATCCAAGGCTTATGATAATAAAGAGGCCAAGAGTCTTAGTGAGGAAATTTGGTATTTGGCTAGTTATTCATGGGGTTCCCGCTCGCCTATCAAAGGAAAAGTGGGAACCAAGGTTAGAATAAAATATATAGGGATTGTGATCTTGATTGCAGGGATAAAGACCAAGAGTATGATCTTTATGTTCCCCCTCATGACCGGGAAAAAGATCAAAGAAGCAAACCCCATTGACCTTGACAAATACAAAACCGAAGATGTCTTGGCAAGAATTTTGATAAAAGTGAAGAGAACAAACAAGATGGTCCGTGAACTGAAAGGCGACTTTTCAAAAATCAACCAAATAGTTGTGTCCCACTCCACTTCGATTAAATAATCGAAAATGCAAATAAGCCAAATCTCTACCCAACTAAATTTGAGACAAAAGGGGGGCCTTCCTAGGGACACCATTATGAATCCAAAAATGATGCCTAAGTGTTGGATATTGTCTATAGGAGTAGTAAACCACTCGTTGATCTTTTGGTGGATGTTGAAAAAGATACCAATATTGAACAAATAACTTTGAAGAAAAAGTTTGTGAATGAATGAAATGAGGAAGCTCCGAACTCTGAAGAAGGGAATGAAAAAGAACTGGTGTTAAATAAAGAAGTGGATGATGAAGAGGGAGACCCAAAGGTAGTTGAGAATGATGAAGTGCAAAATGGCCTGATTCCTACCATAAAGTTTCCCCATCCATTCCCTTAGTGGATCAAAAATAAGAAGGACAATGCTAAATTCAAATCATTCCTTACTAAGCTTAGCAACCTGTCTATTAATATACCGTTACATGAGGCCATCCAAGAGATTTTGGGGTATGATAAGCTTATGAAAAAATTGATGTCGAAACAAAGCTTGTTAAGGGTGACACCATAAAAGTTATGCATGGGTGTAGTGCTATCATGGCTAGTACGATAGCATAAAATAAAGAGGATCCTTGGGCTATTACAATTCCATGCACCATTGGGACATATATTATGAAATAGCTTTATGTGACCTTGGTACAAGTACAAATCTCATGCCTTACATAATATATCAGAGGCTTGGATTAGGCACCCCTACTCTAATAACGATAAGGGTTTTGATAGCGATCGATCTATTAAGAGACTGGTTGGGGTCTTGTTCGACGTGTTAGTAAAGGTGGATAGATTCATTCTTCCTGTAGATTTTGTGGTGCTTGATTGTGAAATTGACCAAAAAGTGCCTATTATTATTGGTCTACCTTTTTGTGATACCAGAAGATATATCGTTGATTTAGAGTTGGGTGAAATTAAATTTAGGGACCACGATAGTGAAGTGTCTTTTCAGGTGTGCAAAATGAAGAAACAACCCATGAAACTTCAAGTGGTGTAGGTTATAGGTGTTGAGAATGAGGAGGTGAATGATGGGTCCCTTGAAGATACGACTTGATGAGATGAAGGACGTCCTGCCACAACAATAACTAAGGTGCTATGTGAGAGGCCACCCACAAATTCCATGAAGTGGCTCGTATCCTTTGTTTTTGATTTAGTATAGTAGATTTTTATTATTTTGTTAATTAATCCATGCATTTTTGCCACTTTAGAGTGTTCTGGAATGACATTGAAACAAGTGAAAGTGTGTCATAATGGAGTAATAAGTTGAATAGAAGAAAATAGAGGTGCAGAAATGCCTTCTATTACCGCAATCGTGGGCCCCGTGCCTCTGTGATTGCGGTCGTCGCTTGTTTGCAATTGCGGGCCCCGTGCCTCCGTGATTGTGGTTGCTGCTTGTTCGTAATTGTGAAGCTTGGACTGTGATTTTGGTCAAGTTAGTTAAAATGACCATCTAAATGCCCCATTTCCCTTACACTCCCTTTTTAACTTTTCTCTCAAATTGTACCCACTCTTGGACATATTTTGGGAATTCAAAAGCATTTTGGCATCAATCCTATATCATTACTCCAGTAAGTTCCTTGAATTCATGCTTTGATTGTTGTAGGTAGGCCATAGAATTCATGAAATAGGTAGGACCTAAATTTATGCTTTTTATTGCTAAATCCTTGTTGAACTATACTTATGTGGTAGTTCGCTGTTGTGAATGGTGTGCACGAGTGTGGTTAAGTCTTGAGTGCCCAAATTATGTTCAAAATTTAAAAAAATGTATTGTGCACACCAAGTGCTTGATAAACTACCCAAACGAGTTTTTAACTAGTTGTTTTCACATTCTCGAGGCATGATTGAGTACCTATAAACCTTGTTTAATGCTATTATTGTGAATTACTACTTTGGGAACATGATTTGGCCCTAAAATTGGAACTTTGACCTGTGAAAATCTAGCATAGTCTAGCCTCAGATATCGCGATCGCGGTCATTGGATCACGATTACGGCACCACAGTCGCGGCTCAGTGGCCCACAATCGCTAATAACCGAAGCTAAATTTCAGCCAGGGCCAAAAATCCTGCACTACCAATTCTTGTCCAAAAACCACCAAGTAACCATCCCATGAGCTTTATTGGACAACATATCATAGTTTGTGCATAAAAATATTGACAATGAATGTTGTTGTGTTATTATGATGTTTTTCAAGTTTACATCATGGGAGACTATGATCAAGTTCGCTTCATGGCCCCTAAGTGCCACAATATATACTATAGTGATCTTACAAAAACAAATTTGCTTCAGGGTAGGGGAATATGCTTGGAGAAGGTGCCAAAAAAGCTTTCGGCATTTCATGATAGAGTTGTGGCCACTAGGTGGAGATGTTTTTCCCCAGATCCTTGCCGGGCAAATAAGCAGTGGGTACGAGAAATCTATGTTAATCTTAGTGTGGTATCTTTCTTAGACCTAGTCATCAAGATCCGAGGAAAAATGGTGAACTTTGGATCTAAAGAGATAAATGACATATGTGGGCTCCCGAACATAAACACGGATCAATTTGAGACTAAAGGGTGTGAATAGGGGAGTTGGTTGGTGAAGAAGTTATGTTTTGGCAAGGAAGTCCCTTGGGCCGCGACAAGAGGAACATATCGATGAATGACTTTACTGTTGAGGTTCGGATTTCGTTGACCATCATTTGTAGCTGAGTTTCATGACCCAAAATAGGGCTAGCCATGACGGGTATCTCAAGTACCACGTGGACAAGATATCGCCCCTTCATCTAGCCTAACCACAACAACAACAACCACAAGTGTCGGATGAATTTCAAACATATAACATGATAGTGTAGAATATAACTAGTAAAAATTCATGATAAGTCTATACCAACCACCAGCAACTGGACAACCGTCCGTCACTAAACAACCAACTGAACCACCCAAGTCGACAATAGTCCAACAGAGCCTCTACAAATTCAAAATCAATGAAATATTGGGACATGCCCCTAATAGTAGCCAAAACAAAGGCTGACCAATGTCTAAGAAACAAGTAATAAAGACCATGAAATGAAGCCTTCCGAAGTATGAAAGCTCACCACTTCAGTGTCAACTCAAGAACTAACTTAAACACCTGATCAGTGCACAGAAAAAGTAAAAGAAGTTTCGGCACCTGCTTTGCGTGGGGATACCGTGTCTAAAGATGGATAGCAGTTGGAGCGCTACCTTGTAACTTGGGTATGGAGGAATAAAATAATGCCATCATCCAATACCAAGTCAAATCATCATATACAATCACATATATACATATATATATACATCTTGCCGGGATAGGTAACCGGGTATAGCATGCATTCAAAATCTTAACCTGGGTTGTGTAGCATAACCTTCACAAAACAAGGCACCCACGCGCTATATGGGCTCAACTCTCCATATAGCCGCACGAACTAGAAAATATCCATATACGTATATGCCTTTATGGGGACTCGAACTTCCCAAGATAATCAAGGTGACTTAAGCACCAATGAATACAATATGGGGGACTCTAACCTCTCATTTATATATTTATTTATGGGACTCGAACCTCCCAGTCATATAGACACCAACACCGGCTAGCACGGTTTCCACTATTAGTCTTTTCGACTCCACTTTCACAGCCCAGCTACACATCCGCTTAAAAGCCCAATTAAAAAATTCATTACACATACACAACCATTATTCAAATTTCTTTCCAAAGGCATCCTGCTAGTATCATTATACCAACCCTACTTGCAAGAGTACAACATGCCATAACCATTATTAGTCAACTTGGGACTCAAACCCATTGTCTAAACAATAACATCAATTCAATTCAATATTTAGGTACTCGAACCCATTTAGTAATTCAAATCAATTTATGACCCACAAGGCCTTCATAAACCATTTACCAATCATTAAAATTCGTAGGCCAATTCCTTAATTCAAATCACAATTCAACATATGACAAGATCATTCTCATTGACATTTTCACAAATAAGTTGAGGGAATACCATTATCAAAGCCAAAAACCAACAAATTTTAGGTTAAACATGACCCGTTTGTTAAACCACAATTCCCATGCATCCACATGTGCAAAACCATTATCAAAAACATGAATAATCATAATTTAAACCATGAGAAAACAATACTCAACATTATACATTCAAACCCTCAACCATGGTTTTCAAAACCACCACTAATGACTCATGAACAATGCTCAAAACATATGATTTTAGTGAACTAACAATGAAGGAAGAGTCACATGCCTGAGTTATGAAGATTCACTGAGAAATTTTTTATCCTTGAGCCTCTAGATGACCACCTTGAAGAACCCTAGCCGGATCTTCTTGAGAAGTTTTTGAGAGAGTTTAGAGAGTGTTTTAATCTTGCTATGTGTAGAATAGATGCCCAATTTGTGTTATAAGACGTGGGGTCTTAAGGGATTTTGGGTGGAAAATGTCCAAAATACCCCCATCTTAAAGTTGTAGAAACCCACAGGTGGTTACGAGTTGACCCTCCAACTCGTCACCACAATATGCGATTGGTATTATTAGGTCGTCACCAGAACAAAAGGTTGGACACCACACTCTGTCCAACTTATGACTCCCTTTCCTTACTCATTACTGGACCATACGACTGGTAAGATCTAGTCGTATCCAACGCAAAACATCAAGGGCTATACACTGGATAACATATGATTAGAGCCTAACCCTCTCGTCACATTACCATACGACTCATTTGGAGTTTCTCATAACTAAGGCAGCACTTGGCCAATAACACACTGACCAACATACAACGAGGTCCCCTATAACTTTCACCACACCATAAGACTTATGGTGTGAGTCGTAAGATGAACAGAAAGTTCAAAACTCAAGAAATTTACAAGGGCCAAAGTTCGAGGCATTTCAATATCCATTCTTAGGATCATTCATCCTCGAATGATAGGACAAGGCAAAACAAGCACGATTGAAATCCACCCGCATCTATTCTTACCATTAACTAAGTTAGAAAACAAAATGCCAAGCAAACCACCCTTTTCTTTTGACAAAGACAGAAAACAAGGATGTTAAGAACAACGCATACCTCAAGCACGAATTTTTGGAATAGGGAATAGGAATGGATACTTGGAATTCATGTCCTCCCCGGCTTCCCAAGTAGCTTCCTCAAAATTTTGGTTCTTCCATAGAGCCTTTACCGAAGCCATGTCTTTCTTTTGCAACGAACGAACTTGGCTATCCAAGATCCTCATTGAGACCTCCTCTTAGGACAAAGAATCCAAAATACCAATGTTCTTCAAGGGAACAACCAACGAAGGATCACCCATGTATTTTCGCAACATGGACACATGGAATACCGGATGAATGGAACTCATGCTAGAGGGAAATTCCAAATCATATACAATGCTACCAACCCTTCTCAAAACAAACTATGGGCTAATATACCGAGGACTGAGCTTTCCCTTCTTTCCAAACCACACTACTCCTTTCATGGGAGACACTTTTAAGAATACCCAATCCCAAACATCAAACTCCAACTATCTTCACGTTATGTCCACATAGGACTTTTGGCGACTTTAGCCAATCTTAAGCCTATCCCAAATCACTTTCATCTTCTCCATAGCTTAGTGAATCAAACCCAGGCCAAAAATCTCTACTTCCCTAACCTTGAACCACCCAATAGGAGATCTACACCTCCTACCATACAATGCCTCAATTGGATCCATACTAATGCTAGAATGGTAACTATTATTATAAGCAAATTCAATAAGAGGCAAGTACTCTACCCAACTACCACCATAATCAATCACGCAATCTCTAAGAATATCTTCCAATGTTTAAATAGTCCTTTCTGCTTGCCCATCTGACTGTGGGTGGAAAGCCATACTAAGACTCACCTTGGTCCCCAAACCTTTCTGAAACGATCGTCAAAAGTGCGATGAAAAATACGTACCACGATCTGAAATGATTTGAGACAGGCACATCATGCAACTTTACAACCTTCTAAAGGAACAACTTCGCATAGTCCTTGGCAGAATAATTAGTCCTCACTAGTAAAAAGTGAGCAGACTTAGTCATCCTATCCACAAAGACCCAAATGGAGTCACACTAATTTCGCGACCACAAAAGCTGATAACAAAATCCATATTAATCACCTCACTCTTCCACACCAGTTGTTCAATTTCTTGGAGTAGCCCACCGGGACTCATGTGCTTCACCTTTACTTGCTGACACACCATACATTTAGCTACAATATTGGATACATCCCATTTTATATTATTCCACCAATACATATCCTAGAGATCATGATACATCTTTGTTGAATCGAGATGAACTGTATATCGAGATTCATGGGCCTCAGCTAAGACCCTGCCTCGTAATTGGTCCATGTCGGGAACACATAACCTCTCTTGGTACCTCAAGATACCATCACTGTCAATCTTGAAGGCCATCACCTTTTACCATCCTACATCACCCTTGATCATTATCAAGATAGGATCTAATACTTGATTCTCCTTTATTTCAGCACCAAGAGATGATCACGCCAACTCTTGCACAAACACACCACTATCCCTAAAGTCTAAGAGATGAACTCCAAGGTTAACTAGACAGTGAATATCCTTCACCAACTCTCTTTGGTCCTAATCCACATAAGCTAGACTTCTTATGGATAACCTACTAAGAGCATGAACAACCATATTAGCATTATCGGGATGGTAGTGAAAACTCATCTCATAATACTTGAGCAACTTAAGCCATCTTCTTTGCCTGAGGTTAAGATCTTTCTAAGTAAACACATATTGCAGGATCTTATGATCAGAAAAGATATCCATATGCACTTCATACAAATAGTGATGCCAAATATTTAATGTGAACCCCATGGCTAACAATTCTAAGTCATGAGTCAGATATTTCATCTTGTGAACCTTCAATTATCTAGAGGTATAAGAAACCACCTTACCATGCTGAATCAACACACAACTAAAACCAACCTGAGACACATTATAATAGACGACAAAACCCTCGGTACACTCAGGTAAAGTCAACACTAGAGTTGAAGTCAACTTATCTTTTAGCCTCTCAAAACTTCCCTCACAAGCATCAAACCACAAAAACATCACCTTTTCTAAGTCAACTTGGTCAATAGAGCAGCAATAGAAGAAAATCTTTCCACAAACCTCCTATAATAACTAGTAAAACCTAAGAAGCTCCGAATATTGGTTTCAGTCATGGGTATAGGCCACTTCTTAACCACAACAACCTTCTAATGATCCATCATTATCCCCTCACTAGATATAAAATTACCTAGATAAGTTACGATATTCAACCAGAATTCACATTTAGAGAACTTAGCATACAACTGTTGATCTTTTAATGTCTACAACACAAGGCGGAGGTGATCGGTATGATCCACCTTACACTTAGAGTACACCAAAATATCATCAATGAAGACAATCATAAATAGACCCAAAAACTAATGAAAAACCCTATTCATCAAGTCCATGAATGTCACAGGGGCGTTGGCCAAGCCAAACAACATCACCAAGAACTCAAAATACCTATACCTGGTCGAAAAAATTGTCTTAGGGATATCCATCTCTTTAATATTTAACTGATGATACCCAGACTGAAGATTGATCTTAGAGAAGAATTTAGAACCCTGAAATTGGTCAAAGAGATCATCAATTCTTAAAAAAGGGTACTTATTCTTTATCGTCACCTTGTTCAATTGATGATAATCAATACATATCTAAAGAGAACCATTCTTCTTACCCACGAACAAGATAGGTACACCCACAGGGACATACTAGGATGGATGAAACCCTTGTCTAAGAGGTGTTTCAACTTCTTCTTGAGTTTCTTCAACTTAGCTGGAGCAATTCTATATGGGGGTAGAAATAGGATGAATTTCCAAATTAACGTCAATACCAAAATCAATCTCCCTATCAGAAGGGACACTAGGAAAATCATCAAGAAAAAATTAAGGAAATTCATTCACCACTGGGATGAAATGCAAGCAAGGATCTTTCGAGTTAGAATCATTAACCCAGACTAGATGATAGAGACAATATTTGGAAATTAGCTTCCAGGCTCTCAGATATGATATAAAACTCCTCTTAGGCAATAAAGAACTTCTTTCTCATTCAACTATCAGCTTATTAGGGAAATTAATTATGACCTTACGGATCCGACAATCCACAAAAGCATAGTATGAGTGCAACCAGTCCATTCTTAAAATAACATCAAAATTAATAATGTATAACTCTATCAAGTCTACCAGAGTTTCTCTATTACTAACAGATACAACATAACCCCTATAGACTCTTTTGACAACCAAAGAGTCTCCCATCGGGGTAGAAATAGAAAAGAGGTTCGACAGATACTCAGGACTGAAACCAAAATACATAGCCATAAATAGGGTCACATAAGAGAGAGTGGACCCCTAATTAAGTAAATAGTACACATCACGAGAGAAGACTTTCAACATACCAATAACGACATTCAAAGATGCCTCAGACCCCTAACGAGTAGTGAGAGAATAAAAAGGGTTTCTACTAGTGCCAGAGCCAGAAGTGGCACCCTTTGGTGCAGGAGCTAATAAATCGGCAATAAGAACTTTGTTTACCCAGAATAAATTTTAGAGGGACAATTTCGCTACGTATGTTCGATCTGACCATACATAAAATATTGGTTTCTCTCCTTATCGCACTGACCACGGTGGTGCTGACCATAAAATCTGCAGGAAGGGTAGGATGCTGCTGACTAGGCCCCACAGTCCTAAGATTGGGCTCCCAATTCCCTAGAAGCATTACCACCAGGAAAACATTGGTCTCCAGATGGCTTTGGGTAAGGAGCATTGGCCATTAAATAGGATTTAGGACTCTCCTAGTTTTTCTTGTTAGGCCACTTTCCACTCTGCTATTGGCCTCCACCCTGTTCTGTAAAACTAAAATTTCTTACTTTGCCACTCACCAATCTCAACTTACTTTTTATATCCTCTTCAACCTGTTGCATATACACAACCAATTTGGAGATGTCCATGTCCTTATTCAACAAGGTAGCCTTACTCTTAAGAATCAACTCACGAGACAATCCTGAAGTGAACTTTCTTATCTAGGCCCTCGTGTAAGATACCAATTTAGGATCATATCGATACAACTGATAGAATTTCAAAGCATACTCTTTGACTATCATTCTTCCTTTTTTAAGTTAATGAATTCTTCAGCCTTTGCCTCCCTTAACTCCTGAGAAAAAAAGTTGTCCAGAAATACACTACAGAAATCATCCCATAAGTAAAAACTAGTATCCTTGCCTCTCAACTATCACCACGCTTCGTACCACTAGTACGCCACATCTTTCAGTTGTTAGGAAGAAAAATCTACACCGTAAACCTCTGAAGTATGCATAACCTAAAATATTATCTCTATTTCATCAATGATACTTTGAGGATCCTCTTTAACCTTTGTACCAGTAAATATTGGAGTATGCAACCTCATAAATTGGCCACCTCTAGTGTCCTTAGACGAACCTATAGCAACACTAGTAAAACCTTACTATTGTGACTAAGATGTCACCAACTAAGTCAATAGGATAATAGAGCGACGTAACTCAGCATTAGTAACCTCCTAGGGAGGTGATTGAGTATGAGTGTCGCCATCATGAGTAGGATCAGTGGGGATAGGTGGGACTTCATAAGAAAAGTCGGATGAACCCTAGAAGTTAGATGAGCTCTGTCCACATTGTCATTTTCTTAGAGGGATGACCATAAAGTCGAACAAACAAAAATTAGCAGGACCCAAGACCTTAGACTCTATAGCCCAAAATTAAGACAACAAAAAAGAGAAACATTCCTAAATATCTCATAGCCTCTCTCTCATAAGTGTGGCGTGATACACACGTATAAAAAAAACTCTACTTGACACGGGTTTGAGAACATCCAATTGAACATGAACCTAGGGCTCTGATACCAACTTCATCACGACTCAAAACAGGGCCTAGTCGTGACGGGTATCTCAAGTTCCACATGGATCAGAGATCACTTCTTCATCTAGCCTAACCAGCACAACAACCATAAGTATAGGATAAATTACAAACATGTAACAAGATAACATAGAATATAAATAATAACAATTCATGATAAGTCTATACCAACCACCAGCAACCAAATAACCTTTCATCACCAAACAACCAACCAAACCCCTAAGTCCACAGTAGTCCAAAAAATCCTCTATAAATCCAAAATCAATAAAATATTGAGATATGCCCCCGATAGTAGCCAAAATAAAGTCTGAGTAATGTCTAAGACAAAAGTAATAAAGACCATGAAATAAAGCATTCTGAAGTATGGATGCTCACCACTTCAATCTCAACTCACAAACTAACTTGAACACCTGATCACCGCACAGGAAAAATAAAAGAAGTTACGACATTTGCGTCATATGTGGATACAACGTTTGGAGATGATTAGCAGTTGGAGTGCTAGCATATAACTCAGAAATAGAGGAATAAAATAATTTCATCATTTAAAACCAAGTCAAATTATCTTATGCAATCACATATATATATATATTTATATACATACACACACATCATTTAGGGATAAGGAACCAGGTTTAGCATGCATTCAAAACCTTAACCTGGACTGTGTAGTATAACCATTATAGAAAAGGCTCCTACTGGCTATATGGTCCAGTTATCTCCTAGATAAAAGGGGCCTAGTGCGTGTAGCCACAGAAACCATAGAATATCTATATCTTTATATGCTTTTACGTGGGACTCAAAATTCCTGACATAATCAAGATGACTTAAGCATCAATGTATACAATATGGGGGACTCAAACCTCTCATTCATATATTCATTCAGGGGACTCGAACCTTCCAGTCATATAGACACCTACACTAACTAGCGTGATTTCCAGCGTTAGTCCTTTAGACTCTACTTTCATGGATCGGCAACACATCTCGCTTTAAAGTCCAATTAAAATATTCATTACACATGCACAACTATTATTCTAATTTCTTATTAAAAGCATCCTGTTGGTATCATCATACCAACCGCACTTGCAAGCATACAAAATGACATAACCATTATTACTCAGAACTCAAACCTATTGACTAAACAAAGACATTAATTCAATTCAACATTTAGGGACTCAAACCCATTTAGTATTTCAAATCAATTTATGACCCCTAATGCCTTCATAAACCATTTACCAATAATTAAGATTCATAGGTCAATGCCTTAATTAAGAGCACACTTCAATATATGACAAAATCATTCTCATTGATATTTTCAAAAACAAGTTGAGCGCATACCATTATCAAAGCCAAAAAAACAACAAATTTAGGGTTAAATAAGACTCATTGTTAAACCACAATTCCCATGCACCCATATGTGAAAACCATTATCAAAATATTTATAATCATATTTTAAAACCATGAGAAAATAATACTCAACATTATATATTCAAGCCCTCAACCATGGTTTACAAAACCACTATTAATGACTCATAAATAATGCTCAAAATGTATGGTTTTAGTGAACTAACAAAGAAGGACGAGTAACATGCCTGAGTTACAAATATTCATGAAGAAATTTTTTTATCCTTAAGCCTCTAGATGACCACCGTGAAGAACCCTAGCACAATCTTTGTGAGGGGTTTTTAGAGAGTTTAAAGAGTGTTTTAATCTTGCTAAGTGTAGAATGAATGCCCAATTTATGTTATAAGACATTGGTTCTTAAGGGCTTTGGGGTAGGAAATGTCCAAAGTATCCCCAGCTTAAAGCTATAGAAATCCCCAGGTTGTTATGAGTTGACCCTCTAACTCTTTAACATAATATACGATTAGTATCATTAGGTCATCACCAAAACAGACGATTGGATACCACACCCTATCCAACTTACGACTCCCTTGCCCCACTCATCACTAGACCATATGACTGATAAGATCTACTCATATCTAGAGCAGAACATCAAGGGATAGACATTGGATGACATACCATTAGACCCTAACCTTTTTATCATATAACTATACGACTCATATCGAGTCTCTCATAACCAGTGTTGTACTTGGCCAACAACACACTGACTAATATATGACTAGGGACCCTAGACCTATCACCATACCTTAGAACTTATGGTGTGAGCTGTAAGAAGAACAAAAAGTTCAAGACTTAAGAAATTTGTATGGGCTAAAGTTTGGGGTGTTTCACCAAGTCTTCTCTTGCATCCACATGATAGCATCTTTAGATTTATGGGCCCATATAGTTGATTGCATATTAGCTTATACTTCTTTGAATGTTAGTTGACTTGTGGTCTCTGGAACCATGGTAGTATGCATCTCTTATTTCCCTCTATAATTACTGAGTTGTGAAAGCGAGCAGGGGTTGTGGAGTACTCTAGAGACACTTGGATGCACCCTGGGAGCCCTATTTATCCTCTCAAAATTTAAGGTGGGGGTGCACCAGGCAAAATCAAGAAGAGAAAGATCGACTTGGGTAAGTCAACATGTGAGGAGCCAGAGTCTGGTAAGACATCTATAGTTGGGCCCTTTGTGGAGATCGGTATTGATTTGGGGGCTATTATAGAGCTTGTGTTGGGATTCCTCAGGGGCGAGAGATCCCTCCACCATTCATTGTTCATATTATCTCGATCTAATTATGAGAAGTATTTGGTAGATTAACAGATAAAGAGAGCCACTATTTCTAGGATTGAGAGGGCCTTTTCATCCTTGTTAGAGTCTCATAGATAGCTTTGAGACTCACATAAACATATGAATAAAAGAGAGAAAAAGAGGGATTAATTCTTTAACAAGATATGGAAGGGGGTGAAGGGCCTTTGGAAAGTCCTAAATCCCCTAGATAGACTTCCTTCCTCCTGAGTTGCGAGTGATGATGAGGCCCCAATGGAGTGGTCCAGTTCTGATGATAGTGGATATGATGCAGAGTCTGAGGGCGAGAGCATTTCTTAATATAGTAATATGGAGCACCTTTTTCTCTCATTATACTTTATTGATTATGCAATGAGGTTACTGCAAGATTCTTAGTTGAGGTGCCTATCTCTGTATTTATTCATTTGGTCCTATATTATTAAAATATTTCTAGATATTACTATGTTATTTTGGATGATTTTTATTTGTATGGGTTGTAATATTCAAGCACTCTGATAGTGCCCACATTTCATATATTAGTTATTTATGTCATTATTAGATTTTTACTTTATTTTTATTTTGTTTATGATGACAACAAATAAGCCTTTCCCTATAATAGATTGAGTGATGACATTCTTAGGTGAAATCGTCGTGATTGGGTTTTGAGCCAAATCCAAGGGAAATCTAAGTACCTGTAGCATTTTGGATTTGGGATCACACTTATACCTATGGTGATGTCTGAGTAGCCATATGGTTTTTCGATATAAAAGTCAAAATAAGAGACGTCGGCTTAATTTAGTGTCATAAATAGCAAACTATGCGTGGTGCAAATCCAAAGCAAACATCCCCTCCATCTAAAAAAAATTTCAAAAATAAAAAGGCACGGACGTGAGCAACCTTGTAACAATACTTCACCTTTTTTTGTGACTCCAAAGTTTTGGCTTGTAAAAATTCATAGATACTCTATTTTGTCTCTAGTGGGAAGGGCAATTGAGCCCCTTTAAAGAGTTTTCATGCCATGAGCGGTAAGCATATTTGTCTAAATCTCATGCATATTTATACCATCTAGAACTTGCCCCGTTAGTATTTCAAGGCTAATTTTGATTATGCTTGGTTGGTGAAATAATCCTAGGCCATCTTTGTGAACATAGGAACATACTTTAGCCTAAATAGATGACCCATGCATAGAATATAACTCTTAGTTACTCAATTCAAGCCTTCAAGCCTTTCCTTGGCAACCATATTACAAGCCTTAAACCATTCAAAGTTTTTCCCTCTCTTGGACCCTGCCCTCCTTGAACATAAAATATGAAAATTGAAGCTAAATGCCTAAGTTGGGGATGGTAAGTTTGGAAGATATGACCTTGGTCAAATGTAAAGTAAGTGGGTGCCTATGAGCTAAGTAATGAAAAAGTGAAAAAAAGGGAATGATAAAAAGAAGAATAAGGCATAGATTTCAAAAGAAATAAGTGAATTAAAGATTCCTTCAAAAAGTTGGGTAAATCAAGATAGATAAAATAGGCATGTGTAAAGTGTGAAAACAGAAGAAGTGGTCCATGGTCAAAAGTTGGATAGAATAGTGTTATGTAGATGTTCAAGGAGGGTATAGCCATTTTTTTTCTAAATGATATCCTGCCATTCCCTGAACCTATGTTACAATCTCAAAAAGCCCTTCAAGATCTCCAATCAAGTGTACTCATTGTAGTGGCGATTGAAAATAAGGGCAAGGCTATGGTATGGTACTTGTTAGCATCGAGAGTTTTTGTGTGGGAGAGTGCTTCACACTTAAATCCCTTGTTGCATATTAGATAATTTGGTGTGTGTGGGATATTCTTTTGGTGAGGATCCATGTAAATAATTAGAGGTGGATGATATTGTCATCTTCTGAAAAATGAGAAAAGAGGGCATAGTGGAGTTGATGTCAAAAGAGAGTCACTTTTAGAGTGTTAGTGATTGTTGCATGGTTGTTTAAAGCCCCTTGGATCTTTGAAATTACATTTCATGTTGAGGGGTGTCGTGAGAATAGATTTGCCCATTTTTGAAGAGTTACTTGTGGTAGAAATCGAGTTTGAAGTCATTGTGATCATTGGGTTGTAGAAAATGGGCTTAAATATGCATTGTAAGTAAGAGGTAGTGTTGCTTGGGGACAAACAAATATTTAAGTTAGAGGTGTTGATGAGTGGTGAATTTACCACTCATTTACATCCAAAATTCCTGCACATTACTATGTTATGAAGGTATTGATGAGACAAGTTTGTTAGTTGAATGCACTAATTTTCACATTTTGCAGATATACAGGTGATGAGAAAGAAAGATGTGAAATTGAGCTCAAAAGGGATCAAAAAGAGAAGAGAAATATAGCTGGAAGACCTAGAGCACATATTGGTCTTAGTTACCGCGATGGCGGTTTGAGGGCTGCGATCGCAGTCTGAGGGCCTCGATCATGGGCAGTTAAGTTGGTTGAATTCCTGCGATCGCGGTAATCTTAGTGCGATTACAGCAATAGCGATCGTGGACAAGTAGCAGCGATGATGGCTTAGTGCGTTTATGCCCAAGTGACAATTCTTTAATTTTACATAGTCGACCCCAAATCCCTTAAAAGGCTAAAACCCTTTCCTATTTGGTATTCCACACTTTGAACAATTAAATGTTTGATAATTTGTAACCCTACTAATTGGGGAAACTTTTGAGTTTGAATTTTCCAATTTGATTTTGGTGAAATTGAAGTTAAATTGAAGAATTTCCTAATTTTCCATTGTCATGGATGCTTTGAATGAACCTTTTGGTATATCTCTTGTCTTTAACCTTATGAGTAGCTAAATTTTCTTGTCTTGAGATTATGTTGAACTAAGGTGCAACTATGTGTGGGTTGTGATGTATGTAGATTCTAGTTTGTTGAAGATAGGTTTCACTATTGCTTGCTTGAATTAGTTGGGGTTTATGGGTGAAAACCCCAAAGGCCCAATATGGATTTGTGGGTGAAAATCCCATGTTCTTGAAAGCTCACATCATTATTAAAAGAGAGATGTGGGTGAACTTTTAGAACTCAAATCATCCTTGAAAGAGGGATATTAGTGATAAGGCAATAATGGACTGTATTAGATGTAGTTTGTTCTCTTTTCACTATCTTAGAAATAAGGTGAGCAGAGAGTTAGCTATGTCTTGGGCATCTTCCAAGAAATAGGGATGCCCAATTGAGGTATTAGGTGGGTTTAATTTCCACACCCGTGAGGTACCCAAAAGGGTCCATGGGTGATAATCTTTAGGTTTTGTTGACAAACTAGCCTCAAGAACCTTCAACATAGCCTACCATGTCATTAATAACTAGAATTTTCTCTCAATAGTCATGCACCCATACATAAATATCCCTTAGGTATACATAATCCCAAGTTCCTTCCCATATTGAATTTCAAATCACAATTGCTACTTTTAGTTTGTTAACTTGAATAGACTTTGATAAAACCACATTCCAAACCAACCCCCCATTTTAAATCATGTAATTTACTTTATTTATATTACGGGTATCTTTTTAGTAACTATTAACACCCATAAGATTAGAAGGCTAATTCCACTCCTTGAGGATTCGACCTCAACATAAGTTGAGATTTATTGACAACGATCGTCCCCTACCAAATGCAATGGTATAGGTGAGCATGATCACTGGTCCCTGTCTCGATAATACAAAAACATCTAATAGTATTACAACTTAAACACTTAAAATAGTCAACAACACCTGTCTCGATAATAAAAAAAATTGTATATAAAATATAGAAGGAAATGGGTGAATCGAACTCTAAGAACTCACCCTATCTCTAGAAATATTAATACAATAAGATTAACAATCAACAACGACAGCTAGTACTTGGATCTGCACCAAAAAGGTATAGAAGTTTAGTATGAGTACCAAAACAACAGGTACTTAGTAGGCATTATCGACCGACTGAGCTAAATCTTGATATAAGTATGATAAAATGTAAGATAACATAACTAAGTCAAAGTACAGAATCGAACTGAATTATCTCCAACATTATTGTACATAATAAGTAATTAAATCAGAATAACAGTATAACATAAGACATTGAAACATGACAATATCATTGTACATAATAACTAACCAATGCAAAATAATAACTTATCATAAAGCATCAACTTAAGTAAACTTAACTACAAATTGGATCCCATACGCCAATTGGTGTAGAAAAGTAAATAACTCATCACAGACTCCCATACGCTTGGAAAGTACACTCAATATAGAGTAATACAATCAACTAACATTATAACTAACCTTCACCATCATTTAACCATCATACCACAATTATCATCAATCAGTCATTTGCCAACACTTCATAATTTACTAGGACAAAGCAACCTTATCATCATTTATACACTAGTCCATTAATCAACTAAATATTTCTTATCTGTAATATCCCAAAATATTCTAAGCTTGATTCAGCTCTTAGTTGCATGCTTTAGATCCAAGGTTTGAAAATTTCATAAAGTATTTAAGACTTAGTCATTTTCAAGACCCTTAAACTTTTTAGATTTTTATTTTGGCTTACCCAACCTCTAAATGTTGGTTTTCGAGTTGGTTCATGTTTAGGGAGGTTAAAATTATGTCTTAGGAGAGTTTTGGGACTTTCAGACGAGGTTTGCCATATTTAGATGGCTAAAATAGGGAAGCCTTATGATAGCCACACGGTGCGAGGGTGGCTCTGCAAGTGAGAAGGTTTGCGGTGTGGTGGCCGCTTGACCTACACCAGGGTCAAGGCATGGTGTCCACTTTACCCAAGCAAGGGTCACGACGTGGTGGCCTCTTGACCAAGTAACAATCGCGGTGCGCCAAGGGTGTCCCACTCAACTTCTTAATCTAGGTTCCCAAGGGGCATTTGAGTCATTTCTCTTCAACCCAAGTCATATTTAACACGACTTAGGACTTCCAAAAGGGAATTATTTACCCCTTTCACTCTAAATTGCTCCCAAGAAACCCTCCCCCCTCCCCAAGAACAAACTTAAGATTTTTCCCCAATAAATCAAGAGTTCAAGATTTCACTCCAAGAAATCTTTGAGAATTCAATTATTAAGGTATGTAGGGTGTTCATCCATGGGTTACTTTCACCCATGGATCTTAAAAACCTCTTCTTTGGATAAAATATGAGTTTTCCTTCATTATGAAATTACATATGTTCAAGATGAGTTTAATTTATGCTTTTCCCTAGTATTTTAACTCAATTCATGTCCTAGTATGATTCTATGAAAAGTTAGGTTGCTTCATGCTTTAAATTTCAGTTTCCCATATCAAATCTAAGTGAATTACATATCAAATCCCCAAATTTATGAATTATCTATGTAATCATGTTGTTTTCCTCTTACGTAAACATATTCCCATATTCAAGTTCATAATTCGCACATGTTTGATAAAATGTCTATGTTTTGGGGCTTTGAACTATAATCCCATACAAAAGTTTTAATCTTTAACATCATATTTTTATAATCATTTAGTGCTGGTGGGTTATAAACACTCGATACCTATGTATTTTACATGATTTTAGATTTTTGAGTAATAAGCTAGTTAATTATCAGAAACAAATGTTCAGTAAAACTTAGTTCAGTTCAGTACTAGCATCAATTCAGTTGGGAGTAGGATTTAGCACCGAGCGAACCTAGGGATAGAGGTTCACCTGCTAGTAGAGGGAGTGACCTTTAGTAGAAGTTCTTGAGTTCCAGAACTATGTAGCCTGCGTAGGTTTGATATGTATTCCTTCCAGTTGAGGGTTGATGCATATCTCATAAGAGCACCTGCCAGTATAGGGTGACTCCCTAGTCCTTCAAGACATCAGCCTTATAGATCCACATTGTCAGCCTTGTGTTAGTACCTGTGGCATGGTAATGACACCCTTCCAACTGGGGTTACAGGTTGGACCCCAATTAACTCAGATTGGGGAATGTTGGTTACATGATACCTCCCACAATTTAAGTCAGTATCTCAGTGTATTTCAACTCACGTTTGCTTGATCGATTGTACAATTTGTCAGTTAAACAGATTTTGGTTTCTCAGATCACAAATTATCTCAATAGCATATATATATAATTTGTTTTGCATTCTCAGATATTACATGTTCATGCATTCATGCTTAGTTATCCTATGCATTACGTCCAGTCCTTATCTCATATATCAGTACATTTAAAGTACTGACTGCATATTTTTCTTTGTGCTATGTTGTCTTATAACATAGGTTCGAATGCTTAGTTTCCTAATCGTTCTTAGACAGCTCAGTGTTACTCAGCAGTAGCAGTGGTGATTCCTCTCCACCGAGGACATAATTTATTTATCCCACTTATTTTGATATTTCTTATGTTCAGTCAGTCAGAGTTAGTTGGGGGCTTGTCCCATCAACTCCTCATGATGTTTAGAGTCTTTTAGATAATCAGTTAGATAGTCAGTCATTTCTTTTAGTATGATCAGTTGCTTCAAACAAACAATTTTGTTTTTTATCAAATATTTTGAACATGTTATTTCTACATATTTTAGTATTCAGATTTACAGTACTTTATCAGTTTACCTTCTCCTTATGTGTCATATTACTATTTTATTCAGTGCTCATAGCAAGTACCAGTGCATAGGTTAGCTTGTGGTCACTTGTTGTCGTAAGCACCATTGTAGCGACTAGGGGGTAGCCTTGGGTTGTGACAAAACTTAATATAAGAGCATAAGGTTTTAAAGTGTCCTAGAGAGTCTGAAAGACGTGTTGATTAGAGTCTTATTCATGGATTTAAAGTGCTCCACACTTATGGATGAGAGGCTACGAAATGTTCTTAGGAAAGTTTCCCTTCTTTACTGTTCATGTCGTGCGAAAGAGAATGAGCTCAATGTAATCCCTCTCTCTAACTCATCCTTCATTTTGGTTATAGATAATTCCTCCTATAAGAAACAATGAAAGAAGGAACGGGGATCAACCTAAACCATCACCTATTCAGAAAGATCTCCTAAATGAATATGTCTTCCACACCAAATTCAGAGCCACTTTTACAACCCTAGCTCATTCCGTAGCTGCTTAGAATAACCAGCAGGCTATTTCTCAAGACAATCTAGTGGTAAATACAACTACAATTAGGATCTGAGATTTCACTCAGATAAATCCCCTTCTATTTTGGAGATCTAACTCTAAGGAGGATCTACAGGAATTTATGGACATAGTGCAGAAAGTGACAGATATCATAGGTGTCACCTCGATTCAGAGTGTAGAGTTGGATGCATATTAATCGATAGATGTAACTCATACCTGGTTTAAGTAGTATAAGAAGGACCAAGGTGTTGATGTAGGGCTAATAGAGTAAGGGATGTTTGCACAGCTTTCTTAGATAGGTTTTTTCCCCTAGAGTTAAGAAAAGCTGAGGTTCGGGAGTTCATCAATTTGAAGTAGGGTAATATAAGCATGATGGGGTACTCACTTAAATTTATTTATTTGGCGAGGTATGATACTACTATGGTGGGGGATAACAGGTTTAGAATGGGTAAATTTATATCTAGAATAGTTGATAGTGTGGTTAAGGAGTGTAGGACTACGATACTGATTAAGAAGATGGTTCTATCCACACTCATGGTTCATGCTCAGTAGATTAAGAATAAAAAGCGTAAGAAGGGAGACAGAGAATAATCCAGAATGGGTAGTTTTAACTTTTCTCCGCCAAGGTCAGAAGGTGGTAACCGTTCTTAGTTTCATCATAAATTTTTATCCCCAGCTCTGTCTTCAGCTAGTACGCCAGTGCCTAAGTTTAGGCAAGACAATCGAGATAGAGTGCCAAGCTCTAAGTCCCAAGGTAGTATGAATATTGGTCGCACTAATCCGCTTTGTCGGAGATGTGGTAAGAATCATTAGGGTGAGTGTAGGGCTGGTAGTGATGTGTGTTTTATATGTGAAAATCCAGGCCACAAATTTAGGGATTTCCCAGGGACTGATCAGAAGGGTCAGTCCAATTATCCTTTAGCTCAAGTTGGTCTCCCAACCCAGCAAGGGGTCACTTCCAGTGCAACCAATGGGCTGCGCTAAAATAGATTGTATGCTTTCCAGACTCAGCATGATCAGGAAAGTTATCCTGATATGGTTATGAGTACGTTACAGGTTTTCCATCTTTATGTTTATGTTTTATTAGACCCTAAATCTTCACTTTCTTTTGTCACCCCTTATATAGCTATCTATTTTGGTGTCAATCCTAAAATATTAGCCTAGCCTTTCTTAGTGTCCACCCTAGTAGGTAAATTTATTATAGCCAGATGGGTATACAGAAATTACCCGATCACAGCATCTTATGAAATTACCTCAATTGATTTGGTGGAGTTAGAGATAACTTATTTTGATGTCATTCTCGGCATAGATTGGCTCCGCTCATGCTATACCTCAGTGGATTGCAGAAATAGAGTCGTTTAATTTTAGTTTCCTAATGAACCAATCATTGAATTGAGTGATAGTACTTTAGTGCTTAGGGTTCAGATTGTTTCCTATCTTAAAGCTAGAAAGATGATATCTAAGGCGTGTGTTTACCATCTTGTCCGAGTCAAAGACTCAAATTCTCTGAAACTTCAACTCTTAAGTCAGTTCCAGTAGTAAATGAATTTCCAAATGTATTCCCTAAAGATCTTCCCAAAATCCCTCGCGAGAGGGGAATTGACTTCAGAATAGATCTTCTTCCAAACACCCAGCCTATCTTTATTCCCCTTTACTAAATAGCTCCAACTAATCTTAAGAAATTAAGGAACAGTTAAAAGATCTCTCAAATAAAGGTTTTATCAAGCCTAGTATTTCTTCATGGGGCACTTCAATCCTGTTCGTGCATAAGAAAGATGGTTCTCTCAGAATATACATTGATTACCATCAGCTGAACAAATTCACCAAGTATCCACTCTCCAGAATTGATGACTTGTTCAACCAACTTTAGGGTGCCAGTTATTTCTCAAAGATAGACCATAGATACGGTTATCATCAACTCAGAGTCAGAGAATGTGACATCTTAAAGATAGTTTTTAGAACTCGGTATGGTCACTTCGAATTCTTAGTTATGTCCTTTGGACTAACGAATGCCCCTGCATCTTTCATTGACTTGATAAATAGGGTGTTCAAGAAGTACTTAGACATGTTCATCATAGTCTTTATTGATAACATCCTTGTCTATTCCCATAGTGAGAATAATCATGCAGACCATCTGAAAATTGTATTATAGACTCTTAGAGATCATCAGTTGTTCGCCAAATTCAGTAAGTGCAAACTTTGGATAAGATCAGTAGCTTTTCTTGGCTATATTATTTTTGGTGATGGCATACGAGTTGACCCTCAAAAGATTAAAGCAGTGAGAACAAGCCTAGACCCATCTCTTCATTAGATATCAGGAGTTCCTTGGGTTTGGCTAGATATTACAGATGGTTTGTTGAAGGGTTTTTCTTCTATTCCATCCTCCACGTCTCGATTGACTTAGAAGAAGGTTAAATTTCAATAGTTAAATTCCTGCAAGAAGAGTTTTCAGGAGTTGAATACTCGACTCACTTTCGCTCCAATCTTGACTTTGCCAGATAGCTCAGATGGATTTGTAGTTTACTGTGATGCTTCTATAGTTGGTCTTGGTTTTGTATTGACGCAAAAAGATAAGGTCATATCCTATGCTTCTAAACAACTTAAACCCCATAAAAAGAACCATCCTTCCCATGATCTTGAGTTGGCATTTGTTGTGTTTTGCCTTGAAAATTTAGAGGCATTATCTTTATGGGGCTCATGTGGATGTGTTCACTGATCACAAGAGTTTGCAGTATGTGTTCACACAGAAAAATCTGAATTTTCATCAGAGAAGGTGGCTGGAGTTATTGAAAGATTATAATATGAGTGTGTTATGCCATCCGAGCAAGGCCAATATAGTGGTAGATTCCCTTAATAGGATGTCTATGGGTAGTGTTACTCATGTTGAGGGAGATAAAAAATTGTTAGTCAATGAGGTTTATCAACTTTTAGAATTAGGTGTTCGATTGGTTGATTCAGCTGAAGGTAGTATATGGATTCTGAATGGTTCAGAATATTCATTGATTGCTGAAATAAAAGAAAAATAAGATAGAGATCCTAGTTTGGTTAAGTTAAAGGAGGTGGTTGGATATCGAAAAGTGGAGGTTTTCTCCCAACGGGGAGATGGTGTGCTTTGATGTCAAGTTAGGTTATCTTTTTCGTGTGTTGGTGGTTTGAGATAGGGAATACTTGCGAAAATGTATAGTGCATGATACTCTATCCACCCAGGATCCACTAATATGTAATGTGATTTGTGGGAAATATATTAGTGGAATAGTATGAAGAAGGATATTGTAGAGTCTGTGGCTAAATGTTCAAATTATCAGCAGGTTAAAGTTGAGCAACAAAGGCCTAGTGGTACATTTCAAGAGTTTAGCATCCCCACTTAGAAGTGGGAAGTGATGAACATGTATTTTGTGTCAGGGTTGCCTCGTACCCTTCATCAGCATGATTCTATATGAGTCATTGTGGATAAGATAATCAAAGCTGAGGATTATGCCAGGCTCTATCTTAGAGAGTTAGTGAGGTTGCATGGGATTTCTTTGTCTATTATTTCCGATAAGGGTACTCATTTTACCTCTAACTTTTAGAAGGCTTTTCAAAAGGGTCTTGGTACCCAATTTCATCTTAGTATAACTTTTTATTCTCATACAGATAGTCAGGTAGAATGGACTATTCAGACGTTAAAGGACGTGTTGAGGGCTTGTGTTATTGACTTTAAAGGTAGTTGGGATGACCACTTACCTTTGATTGAGTTTTCCTATAACAATAAATATTACTCCAGTGTTCAGATGGCTCCATTTGAGGCTCTCTATGGAAGGAGATGTAGATCTCTCATTGATTGGTTTGAAGTAGATGAGGCTTCTTTAATAGGGCCAAAGTTAGTGTTTGGGGCGATGGAGAAGTTTCAGTTGATTCAGGAGAGATTGAAGACAGCCCAAGGCCGTCAGAAAGCTTATGCAGACATGAGGAGAAGGGATCTTCAGTTTGAGGTTGGTGATCTGGTCTATTTGAAAATTTCACCTATAAAGGGAGTGAAGAGATTTGGCAAGAAGGGAAAACTCAGTCTCTGCTGTGTTGGGCCTTACAGAATCTTGAACCATTTTGGAATGGTAGCTTACAAGCTTGAGTTGCCTACAGATTTGGCGTTAGTACACCTGGTGTTCCATGTTTCTTTGTTAAAGAAATGAGTTAGTGATTCAGCTGGAGTTGTTCCTTTAGAAAGCATAGATGTTCAGGATAGCCTTTCCTATGAAGAGGTCCTAGTTAAGATCCTTTATCATCAGACTCGTATATTAAGGAACAAAGAAGTTCCTTTTGTTAAAGTTCTTTGGCAGAATCAGTCCGTTGACGGAGCCACTTAAGAAGCAGAAGCAGATATACGGACCAAATACCCTCATTTTTTCTTCGCAAACTCAAATTCAGCTTGAGGTAACGATTTTCCTTAGATTGAATCTTTTCCATTCTCAGTTTCAGCTATGTAACCATTCTCATGTTATTGCATGCATACATAAATCCAATTCAGTTCATATATCATGCTTCAGATTAAGTTATGTAATCATATTCCAAGTCATGCATGTTCAAAATATAACCTTAGTTGCCTAAGTATCCTTGATATAACCAGTCTTATTTGAGGACGAATGTTCCCAAGGAGAACATATTGTAATACGCCAAAATATTCTAAGCTCGATTCAGCTCTTAGTTGCATGATTAAGGGGTCCAAGGCTTGAAAATTTTACTAAGTGTTGAGGATTTAGTCATTTTCAAGACTTCTAAACTTTTTGGATTTTTATTTTGGCTTTCCCAACCCTAAAATGTTGGTTTTTGAGTTGGTTCGTGTTTAAGGAGGTTAAAAGTATGTCCTGGGAGAGTTTTGGGACTTTCGAACGAGGTTTGGGACGTGTTTGGATGGGTGAAATAGGGAAGCCTCGCGCGCTGCGGTGCAAGGGTGGCTCTGTAAGTGAGGAGGTTCATGGCGCAGTGGCCGCTTGACCCAAGCAAAGGTCGCGGCGCGCCAAGGGTGTCACATCCATCTTCTTAATCTAAGTATCCAAGGGCCATTTGAGTCATTTTTCCTCAACCCAAGTTAACCTTAACATAACTTAGGACTTCCAAAAATGCATTATTTGCCCCTTTCACTCTAAATTGCTCTCAAGAAAACCTTCCCCTTCCCCAAGAAAAAACTCAACTTTTTTCCCCAACAAATCAAGAGTTCAAGCTTCCAATCTATGAAATCTTCAAGAACTTAGTTATTAAGGTATGTGGGGTGTTCATCCATGGGTCCCTTTCATCCATGGGGCCCAAAAACCTCTTCTTTGGTGAAAATATGAGTTTTCCTTTATCATGAAGTCGCATATGTTCAAGATAAGTTTCCTTCATGTTTTCCCTATTATTTTGACTCAATTCATGTCCTAGTATGATTCTATGAAAAGTTAGATTGCTTCATGCTTTAAATTTCAGTTTCCCATATCATATCCAAGTGAATAACATGTCAAATCCCTAAATTTATGAATTAGCCATGTAATCATGTTGTTTTCCTCATACTTAAAACACATTTCTATGTTCAAGTTCATGATTCACAAATTTTAGATGAAATTTCTATGTTTTGAGGCTTTGAACTATGATCCCATACTAAAGTTTTATGCTTTAACATTGTATTTTTATGATCATTCAGTGCTAGTGGGTTATGAACACCCGATACCTATGTGTTTTACATAATTTCATATTTTTGAGTAATAATTCAGTGAAACCATGAATTTTATCATTGTACCTAGATATTTATGATCATGATGAGCACTATTAGAAATAAATGTTCAGTAAAACTTAGTTTAGTTCAATTCAGTTGGGAGTAGGATTTAGCACAGAGCAATACAGGGATGGGGGCTCACCTGCCAGTAGAGAGTGTGACCTTTAGTAGTAGTCCCTGAGTTCTAGAACTACGTAGCCATTGTAGGTTTGAGATGTCTTCCTGCCAGCTAAGGGTTGACGCATATCTCATAAGAGAACCTGCCAGTAGAGGGTGACTCCCTAGTCCTTCGGCACATCAGCCGTGTGGATCCACATCATCATCCATGTGTTAGTACCCGTGGCACAGTGCTGACACCCTTTCAACTGGGGTTACAGGTTGGACCTCGATTAGCTTAGATTGGGTTATGTCGGTTACATGATACCTCCCACAGTTTAAGTCAGTATCTCAGTGTATTTAAACTCAGGATTGCTTGACCGAGTGCACAATTTTATCAGTTATTCAGTTATACAAATTTAGTCTTTCAGATCACAGATTATCTTAGTGGCATATATATACTTAGTCTTGCCTTCTCAGATATTACATGTTCATACATTCATGCAAATTTATCTCATGTATTACGGCCAATCCTCATCTCATATACCAGTAGATTCAAAGTATTGATCGTATACTTTTCTTTGCGCTATATTGTCTCAAAACATGGGTTCGGATGCTTAGTTTCCCAATCATTCTTAGACAGATCAACGTTACTCAGCAGCAGTAGTGAGTGAATCCTCATCAATCAAGGACATGATTTATTTATCCTACTTATTTCGGTATTTCTTATGTTCAGTCAGCCGGAGATAGTTGGGGGCTTTTCCCATCAACTTCTCTTGATGTTTAAAGGCTTTCAGATAATTAGTTAGATAGTCAGTCATTTCTTTCAGTATTATCAATTGCTTCAGACAGAAAATTTAGTTTTTCATCAGATATTTCAGATATCTCATTTCTACGTATTTCAGTATTCAAATTTACAATACTTTATCAGTTTACCTTCCGCTCATGTGTTATATTACTATTTTATTTAGTGTTCACAGTAGGTACCAGTGCATGGGTTAGCTTGTGGTTACTTGTTGCTATAAGCACCATTGTCGCAATTAGGGGGTAGTATCGGGTCGTGTCATTATCACTAATTCAATTATCGACTAGTTATCATATACCTATTAATCATAATTTATAAGCTAACCATCTCTTGTCAACTAGTCATTTTACCACTAGAGCCCATTTATGTAATGCAACATTATAACCAATTCCTCATTTTTCAACTTAGCCAAATTACTACTTTCAATCTCACACTCTGATATCGTTAATCATAAGAAGTATATCATCATGGCATAGTATGTATATCTGGAGTAAAATTTGTAAAAATAGTCAATAACCGAACTTGAACCAATAAATAATCAATAGCTAGACTTGAACCGGTAATAATCAATAGTGTCATAATTATCCTCCGGACTCGAATCGGATATATATAATCAACAACATAATCATCTTTCGATCTCAAACCAGGTATACATATGCAATCAACATCATAAGTAGTATCATCAACATGTATAATTGATAGCATAATCAATAGGCGTCAACCCTCACATTAACCAACATAACCATCAAGTATCCATATTTCTTTATATTGCCTCAATACAAATTCTTAGGAGTCTAATAAGTGTAAAATGTTTACGAAAACCAACATATGTCATAGCCTAAAGTGAGTTAAGTGTCTACTCCTAATCCATAAGTTCTATTTTAGGCCAATTTCTACCCGAACTATGTTTAAGGTATCTAAATCCACTTTTAGATGTTAAACAAGCCACAATTAGTCCTACAGTAGAGATCCTTCCCAAACATATTAACTAAGTCCAATGGAAACTAAGGTAATCTTCACTAATATAAGCAACTAAGGCCAATCTTACCCTAAGCATGAGTGACTAAAGCATTTTTAGTCAATCTTAAGTGATCTAACACATTATCATGAGAAATGAAGTCCAATTCACCTAAAGCATAAGAAAATGAGCTAAGTGTTCAACTCTACGATTTCAATATGGCCTAAACGGTCCAACTAATCCAAGCCTTGCATTTCATCAATCCAACACCTAAAATCCATCCTAAATTTAACACAATATCATAAGAATACTATGAAATATCTCAATCTAACAAGGGATAAACCTAGCCTACCTCAAGCTGCCAAGCTATCATAAATGCATTCTACTTATCAATACGAGAATAACGATATCCATATTTCACCACTATTTTTTGGATCCAAAAATCACATCAAAACTCTATGTGGGTCCCACTTACGAAAATTGAGTTTCCAAAGCCAACCCAATATTCTTACATGCTCAAGGAATTATTACCCTAAAAAATGGGTGAAAACTAACCTAAATTAGGGTTTAAATCAAGTCCTAAAGGTTTTGAGATTTGAGCAATAAATCAAGAAATTTCACCAAGAAAAGGGTGAATTCGTACCTCAAATCCGAAGATAATCGAAAAAATAAATGTTACTCTAGCTTCCCAATCACCAACAAGATTCAATTTTAAGTCTCACACTATTAAGGATTTTTATCTCTCAAGGAAGTGATGAATGGTCAAAATCATGGAAAAGGGGCCCTTTTTATACCTAGTCTAGGCATCTGGGTATCGCTATTATGACAGAGTTATCGCGATCGCACCATATTAGGCCTGCATACTCTAACCATAATCACGGCAAAGGCCTCGCGATTGCAATAGGTAAGGCTGATTAGACTTATCGTTATTGCGACATAGATACTGCGATGGCGGTGGCACCAGATTTTTTGATGCATTCGATTTTCTAAGTCCAAATGGGCTCGATCGGGTGCTCGAAATTCGTTCAAAATTCTATATACACAAACGAAATATGTAACCATAGCAAATTCGATGTTCCATACTCAATGGCATAATTAGATTTTCCATCCGAGGTCGTTTTGATCAAATATGGGTCCCACACCCATATTTAATTTTCTTAACTTTTTGATCAATAGGTCGAAATAAGCCTGGTTGTCTCGGGACCTGAACTAAAGGTCCAACTAACCTAAAATTAATATTCCAAAGTTGCTGGCGTAGTTAGAATTTGTATACGAGATCGTTTTGCTGAAGTTTTTGCCTAGTGTCCATTTGAAACTAGCGAAGACTTCAAAATGGGGAAATGACTCTAAAAAACAAACGAACTGCTCAGTGATTGAATTTTTAGTCCCACCAAGTAATAAATGACTTGGGGTAGCTATGAAAAGGCCTTAACAGCGAAAGTAAGTAAAAATATGAAAAATGACCTGAAGGGACATCACAATAGTATTTTTTATGTAAACATATGTGTCTGGATGGAGAAAATTGCTCTTAGTTTTCAACCAAAAAAAAAATTAATCTCATGTGATAATATATTATAAATCTTTAGAGTCACCGCACTCTGTTTTGTTTTCCCCTCCCCTCTTCCTAAAAAAAAGACTTATGTGGGTTATAACAAGTTGCATAGAGGAGCAGTTGTACCTTATGCCATGTTATGTCTTTATGGTACAATGCAAAATAGAAACTTGGTAATATTTGTATTAAAATTCCAATGTCGATAATAACACTTAAATTTTTTTAATTATTATTTTATTTACTTCTCAAGCATCATATTAGTAGAAGCAACCACTAATGATTGTATTGGGATAGAATATCTATATCACACCCCTTAAAGTGTAATAAAATTTAATGTATGGCAAATACTGATGTTAATTTTGATCTCTACTAGATTTTATCATACATGAGTATTAACTGATGTTCAAGAATAACTGGTTCAAGTCGAAAGAGAAAATGTCCATACAAGCAAAAATCCATTAGAACTTAGAAGAATTTGGAGTATGCTTCGTTATTTTTGTCTACGTTATAGATCTACCTTAGCATCAATTGATAATACACTAATTCATTTTTGTTCCCTATTTTATGCACCTTTTTTTATAAATGTAAGAAACTCACGCGCAACACACATACACTAAACTAGTTTTATCCAATTACACCGCATTTCAATTACTATGTAACTTTCTAAACACATTCCTAATATTGCTATGTTCGGAATTTTTTTAAATTATTATTATATTATAAAATAAATGAAAAAGGCTCAAAAATATCCCTGAACTATCTGAAATAGCTCAAAAATATCCCTCGTTAGATTTTTGGCTAAAAAATACCCCTCGGTTAAATATTTGGCTCAAAAATATCCCTCCCTCTAACGGAATTCAGAAAAGGATCAAAAATACCCCTGAACTATCTAAAATGGATCAAAAATACCCCTCATTAGTTTTTTGGCTCAAAAATACCCCTCTGTTAAATATTTGGCTCAAGAATACCCCTTCCCTTAACGAAATTCTACCAAGTATGCCACCTAGATTAAAAAAAAAACCATGTGGCTATGCCACATTACTATCCACATGTAAAATGTTATATTTTTAATTATATGACATTCCTTTCTTCTTTATTTTTATTTTTATTTTTTATTTGCAAAGAAGTTTTATTGATTTCGAAAAAAATATGATCAGTAAAATTAAAATTTTCAAAAAATATTTAAATAAAATAAATCAGTGTTTTTACTAGATTTAGTTTAACATTTTTGGAATTTCTCGACATTGGGAAGATGCTAAATAAATTTTGTTAAAGGAATACAAATTATTCAATTTTTTTCATTATATGATAAACTTTCACTTAGATTATTAAAGAAAATTATATCCATATTTTTCTCTAATGATTAAAATATACTAAATGTCATTTACTTTTCTGAAAGTGAAATTTTCAAAAATTCTAAGAATACTTGATGATTAAACATAAAATTAGAAAAGCTATCAACATTCATTGAGTTCACTGAATATAATCTTTTTATTTAACTCTTTCATCAAGAAGAAAGAAATATCATATAATTAAAAAATACAAACATTTTACATATGGATGGTAATGTCGCGTAGTCACGTGGTTTTTTTTACGGAAAAGGGTCAAAAATACCTTGATGTATTATTTGTTGTAGTACTTCCTAACGAAATTCAAAATCTAATCATATGTACGGAATAAATAATAGTAGAAAGAAATTATTTCACTTCACCAGAAAAAGTTAGCCAACTTATTATATTGACATCTAAAATTTCTTGAACATTAAAGTTTAACACATGAAGCAGCAGCACAATAGCATAGTAAGTAAATTATAAATACATTGTAGATTGTAACTATAGTTTTAATATTACCACTGAAGTGGTTATAACAAAATATAGAACAAACGTTGAGATGAAAATTATTAGTTAAAGGCTCTAACTATGAACAGGGACTAGGAAAGAAACATATCATATAAATGCACGACTTCACCTCTTCAGTCACAACTATACAAAAGAGATGGTTTCTATGATTAGGAGTTCGAACCATATTGTAGACGCCTAATTTTGTCCCTCTTGAAGTCTAATTTTATTAATTTTTAGTTCATCTTACCATGTGTCCAACCCCATGTAATTATATCCCACAAAAATACAAAAATAAACAAAAAACAATACCTCTAACTAATGTACTTATCCTAACAACCTACCCAATCAAAAACTTCCACCTCCCTACTCACTCATATTTTTATCCTCACAATAACAAACTAAAAGAAATAATATATGAGGGACCCACCAAAATTCTCACATCATAACAAATCCATGCCCATTATAAAAAAATAATTCTAAGAGGGAAAAAAGGGGCTCATTCTTTGATCATCATCTTTTCCACAATAACAACAATCACAAAATAATCTTCCTCAAAAGAACAACAACAACAACAACAAAAAGGGGCGCCGGTGAACAGTAATCGGTGAACAGTAACTGGTGAACAGTACTAGTGAATAGTAAAGACGTGAAAAGTGACAGTGAACGGGTCATTATTTGTCGAGTTGGATTGTTGGTGTTAAGGTTTGGCTTGAGGTTTCTGGGTGCGGACTCTCTTTATTCGAATAACATTGAGTTTGAAAGCTTCAAATTTAAGGTCCAATTTTTTCTTCTCTTTTATTTAATTCTTATGTGATTGTGATTGCGTGTGATTCAATATCGTGGTTTTTTGTTGATGTGAACTGTTGGTGAAATTTGAGTGTGTGATGTGCTAAGCATGATTGGTGAATTTTCGTTATTCTCAATTGATGGATTGTGTATTAAAATGGGTTAATCACGTGGTTGAAAATGAATTAATGTGGGGATTAAAAATGGAGGAAAATAAATATTGATTAATTTTGATGTATTGATAATGTTGAACATGATAGAATTGTAATACGTTGAACTTGGTAGGCAAACGTAGGCCGGGTAGGTAAATTTAGGAATAACGATTTGTTGGAGTGTTTGAATATGTGCGTGAATGGTACTTTCTACTTTATTGCACGAAAAGTTTAAATTGTACTCATTTGGCAGGGGAATGCCCCGAAGGATTTGTATTGAGTTATTCGGAGAATTCCCCGAAGTAGCATGTACGCAAAGGAGGCTCGTGATCAAGGCCCGGAACGTCGGGTGGAGTTTAGTTTAGGATTAGTTTAGAATAGAATAGGTTTTATATTTCAGCACCTATTTTATTTTGGATTGTATAATTTGGACTGAACATTATTTTGATTTGTTTTGAATTTTGTGTGATTTGTTTGTTTGCTTGTTTTGTGTGTTTACGTGGTTTG
>NC_061113.1:130855647-130915441 GCF_002878395.1 Capsicum annuum | reverse complement strand
GCTCGTGATCAAGGCCCGGAACGTCGGGTGGAGTTTAGTTTAGGATTAGTTTAGAATAGAATAGGTTTTATATTTCAGCACCTATTTTATTTTGGATTGTATAATTTGGACTGAACATTATTTTGATTTGTTTTGAATTTTGTGTGATTTGTTTGTTTGCTTGTTTTGTGTGTTTATGTGATTTGTACATTTGTAATGTCAAATTAGCCGATACGCTCCACCAAGCGACCATGGTAGAACCACGAGATCGAGGGCTGCCTAACACATTCCCCTCGATCAACAGAATTCCTTAGCCGGAATCTCTGTTCGCGGATCAGTTTTTAGAGTCAAACCATTTTGAAAAGGATTTTCCAAAGGTGACTTGGCACACCGGATTATGCCAAGTGGCTACTCTGAATAAGAAAAAAAAAAATAATAATGTAAATAATCCTTTTTTTTAGAAACAAATTTTTCATTGCTATCACCTTAATAATAAAACCCTTTCGAACTTAAAATACATATATTTTTTTTTGGATTCGAAAAAGGGGTGTGACAACTCTAGCGACTCCACTGGGGAAGATTTTAGAATCTGAGCTTTTTTGGAGTCGTATCAGCTTTGTTTGGCATAACGAGTGTATAAGCATTGTTTGTGATTTTTGTTTGTGTTTTCACTTTTGTGTATTTTCGTACTCTTTGCTTACAGTATTGATCCTATGTGTTGCCGCTTTTATATCTGACATCATGTGCATAACCTGAGTCATTCTTTCTACAAAAAGTCTCAGAGCGCACGTCGTGTGCACGAACTCTAGTTTAGTCACCTTTATTTTAGGGGGGGAGCAGTTGGATGTATGGAGTAGGTGGAAAGCTAAGCAGTCACTATCGACCATATGCTCCCCAGAACGGCCTTGTTAGTGAACCCCAGCGTAGGTCAACCTTTAGGTCATGCTTATGTGCATCATATTGAGACCTAGCGGGTCCACTTGGTCCTTTGTAGGAGACTTACCTCTAAAGCATTCCTACGTGCTAAATGTTGCATCTTAGAGGATAACGTGGTCATTTGACAGACTGATGTGGGGTAAAGCATGTGTTAGAAAGTAAAGTGTGTGAAAAAAAAAGGAAAAAGAGAAAGAAAAAAAAATTAGTCCGAAAAAGAGTTTTGTAGTTTTTAGAGTTCTTTATGGCTTTTGTTTTTCACAATTCAAAATTTTCAAAAAAAAGATTTTTTTTACAATAGAAGGTTTTATAAAGAAAAATGCAAAAAAAAATATAATAAAAAAATGGTAGAAGTTTTGTACATTTCATATAACGAAAATATCAAAAAAAAATCTTTTTATTCCTTTACAACGCATTCATAATTCAGAAATTTCAAAAAAAAAAAATTCTTTCATAGTTGTTGGTGTCAAATTTAAAACCCAATTTTTTTTATTTTCTTTTATTCATCGGTCTTTGGTTGTGTCTCTAAAGTTAGGGTCAGTCTGTTAGTTAATCTTTATTTGTCCAATATGGACGAACTACACACCCCTGATTCTCCTCTTTCGGGAGTGAGATATGTAGGCAACCTATTGTTGGTTCGAGAATCTTATTTAAAAAATTCAAAAAGATTTTCTTCACTCTTTATTTAGAGTAGGTGTTTCATACATATCTTGAAAAGAAAAATACAAAAAATAAAAAAAAAATTCCTCAATAGTCGTAGGTTTCATTTTTGGTTGATCTTATTTCAAAAATTTAAAAAAATTTTCTTCACTCTTTATTTTGAGTAAGTATTTCATATACATCTTTAAAAGAAAACAACAAAAAGATTTTTCTTTAATAGGTTCAAGTTTCATTTTCATATGAAATTCAAAATTGAAAATCCAAAAAATATTTTTCTTTGGTAATCATAGGTTTCATTTTGTATAGGAATTTTAAACGTGAAAATGCAAAAAGAGTCTATTCTTTTGACAATTTGTTATTTTCTTCTCTTTTTAAAGTTTCAAGAAAAGAAAAAAGAAAGGAAAAAGTTTAATTGGCCATTTTGGCAAAACTTCACGAACTACGCACACCTGATTCTCCTTTTTCGGGGGTAAAATACGTAGGCGCCCTTCTTGGGTTCGGTGATTTTTTCTAAAAAAAAGGGTTTTGAAGAAAAAATGTTGAACTCTAACATATTTGTTACCTCTTGTTCAGTTAGTTTAAGGTGGTTGGTTTGTGGCTTCCTGGCTGGTCCTCCACATGACACCAAATCCAAGGAAAGGTTAGTTGTGTCCAACAAGGATATAGAGAGCGGCATCATGGATGAAACAAAGAGTCACGAAATTGAGAGTTTAAAGAAAGAGAATTTGAGACTGAGACATCAAATGATGGAAATGTCCCGAGCTTGGGCCAGTGGGCTGCCTCCACCTTCGTTCCCCACTTTTGTCCCTGCAAATACCTTGAGTCTTCCACCAAAATCGCAAAGTCAGTTTCTTACTGTTGTTGATACATCACAGCATGCCGTAGAATCCATTTCACGTCAAATGCACCCCAATGCTTCCGCCTCTCATTCTTTAGCTCCTCAGTATAAATCTACCACATTCATAGCACCACATATCGTCTGTGCTTTTATTGCTCAACCTTCTACTGAGGCTTCCACATTGCCTATCAATCCAACAGTTGTGCTGCCCCAATCTGCTAGTGGACCCATGTTCAAGGCTCTTGATGATTATTTCTATACTCTTGAGCCTACAGTTAAGTTAAGAGAAATGCCAAAATTTCTTACCAAGAAGCCTAGCATACCAGAAAAATCAGAGAAAATGGTAGGGAAAGTGAAGAGTGTAGAAAATAATATGGAAAGTTTCCTGGGACTTGTGGGTAAATAAGATGTTTCATATAAAGACTGGGGCATGTCTTCAAGTATCAGCCTTCTTCAAAGCTTTGAGATATCAAAATTTGAGGAACATGATGGGCAGAAGGATTCTGTGAAACATTTGGGACGATATTGCAATCAATCTAGGGAAACTGAAGGAAAGAAGAAGGGAAACACACCTATTGTCGTGCCAGGGCCAAAGCAGAGTTTAAGAGGTCCAATTCACCAATACTGTCAGCCTCAATCCCGAGCTTACATATCAAATCCACTTACTCATATACAACAAGGTGCCTCTTTTCAAAATCCAAGGAGTCTCATTCCACTTCCTCAATGTCCTTTGAATAATGCACAATTGTTTACCCATCCATATTCTTATCCACAATGGTATGCACCTGTCCCTCAACATCATCCTCAACCCCCACAAATTTACCAAGGAACCTCTAAATCCACGTTTCATCCAAGGCTAGAGTTCGCAATGATGAGGAAGGAAAAAGATAATTTTACTCCTATTGGGCAATCTTATGCGTGTTTGTTCCAGAGATTAAGACATAGGAGCATGATTACCCCTCTCCTTGTGCACACTCTTAATCGGCATTCAAGAAATTTGGATCATAATGGACGTTGTGCGTATCATTCTGATGCTCAGGGTCACAGTATTGAAGATTGTCTAGATTTGAAAAGAGAAATTGAAAAAATGATTCAATATGGATCAATTATGGTGCAGAACATGAACAGTGAAGGAAGCTCTAGTCACTCTGATAAGCAAATCAGTGGCTAATTTGTCAGGCTGAGCAATTGAGAAATCACCCCTCTCCTTACCAGGAAGGGGTCTGGTAGCTTGTTTTGTTTTATTTTTCTGTTGTCCGAATTATTTCAGGATTGTAGTTTGGGATCTATCTTGTTTTGTCGTTTTGTTGTTTATGTTTAAACTCTTCTATCTTTTGTTTCAACTAAATGAAGTGTCCCATTTTTCTTTGTGTTTTAAATATGTATTGTTTGTTTGTTTTCTTTACATAGTACATTTTATGTTGGCTTTAGTGATATGACATGCTAGTGAAATTTTCAGCCAGATCTTAAAATCCAGTTTAAGCATGAACACTGAATCAAAGGGTTAAAGTTAGAAAAAGAGAGCATATGAGAAAATAGATAGAGTGTTGAGACATTTGGTGACAAGTTAAGGTAATTGTTTTGAGAATCACAAGAACAACTTGGTCATCAATCGAAAGGCAAGTCCCAATTAGGTCAAATAGTGGATGTGTGATCCCTATATCAAGAGAAACAAGAAGATAATCAGCTCCACAAAAGCATGAATCACTCGATTGAGGGATGCATAACAAAGGTAGAGTTGTATGCCGGACAAGTATAGAAGAAGAAGTGACACACGTTCAGTTTAAGTTAGTATTGTTAAAGTGTCACACATGATCTTTATCTCCTATTTTCATATTGCATGATATGTACTTGCGTTTTCAAAGATTGATATGACAAAGGAATTTTATTCTTCTATCCAAACATTGTGTCATCCTTTGTTTACCCCATTTGAGCCTTAGTGTTATTTTCTTTTATACCCCTCTTTTGGAATCAAGATAGAGTAAGCAAAGTTCAAACAATAGTGTCGAGTAAAAAGATAAAGTGAAAAAGTTATAAAAAAGAGACAAAAATATTTCCAAAAAAAAAAAGAGTGTCAAGAAAAATAGAGTTATAAAAAAAGAATCGCAAAGTGGAAAAAGCAAATAAAAAAAAAAGAAAATCAGATCAAAGCAAAAGAACAAGCTGCCAGAACTACGTATGACCTAATTCTCTTCTCTCGAGGGTGAGATACGTAGGATGCCCTACTAAAGGCTCGGTCCAACCAAATAAACAATTTAGTATTTTTCAGTCAAAAGAAACTGGGGCATGAGTTTATCCTCATTGTTTGAGTCAATTCCTAAAGTTGTAAGTCCCACCCCACTTCAAGAGTCATTTGGGCCTCAAATTATCCTTTATTTCTAACCTTATCCAAAAGCCAAGTTACAACCAAAGAAAGACCTTTAGATCAATCTTTGAGAATGTTAAGGCTAAGCATGCAATGGATGTGATGATGCATTTTGGGAACTAATTGTCTTCCTTGGCATAAGGAATCAGGGGAGAAATGAAAATGAGAGAGTCTTATAGGTTAAAATCCTCACAGGCACCGTAAAATGATGGTAAGCTGAGAGAGATAACAATGAAAGAGTCTTATTGGTGAAAACCCTCATGGGCATGGTAAGACGATGGTGAGTTGAGAAAAATGAAAATAAGAGAGTCTCATTGGTGAAAAACTCTCATGGAAACCATAAGGCAATGGTGATCTAGAAAAACTGAGAAAGGCTTGTTGAAAAAAAACCCTCCAAGGTGCCACTATCCAAACGAGGTCTTAAATGCAATTGGCCTAAGAGAGCAACTCAGTTTCAAGGCCATTAACTTAACAACAATTGGCAGAAAGTTTGGATGGAAAGATTAGGTAGCTTAATCCAAAATGCATGGCATAATTATTAGAGTTGACTATCATGTCTAGAAAAAATTTTCATTCTTTGTTTCAAATGGGTACACTCATTGTCTTTTCTTTCTTCTCTTTATTACTATTTTGTTTTCTTGAGTCAATTATCCAAATAAAAGTCATTGTCATTTTTATCTTGTTGTTGAGTCAAGTCTATGTCAAAATAAGCGAGAAAATATTTTAAAACTGGCTACCAGCTTCTTCAATTGCAGAAAGCAAGACAAAAGGCCAGCACGTGAAAGAGACATGATTGTGAGACGAAATAAGGCATAAAGAAAGCTGTGTCAACAGAAAATTCTGGAAATTCATGAAAATAACAAGGGTCAAAGAGTTTATCTGAGAAGCATGGTAAAGCAAAGATACTGTGTTTGTTTCAGAAGAACTCTTAATAATCTGAGTTCGGATCAATGATGCAGTAAGTCAATGGAATATGCTAATGGTCGAAAGCAAGATTAATGTGACAGGGGCAAGAGCGATTTCCAAAAAATCCAAAGCCACAAACCAACCACCATGTTTTTAAACTAACAAGTTTTCTTTGTATGAAATAGGAACACATGTTACCTTCGAATCAAGGATTTCAAAGCCTAAACATCAAGGGCCGTAATATTCTCACTTATACAAATGCAAGAGGCAATATTGATGCACATATTTGGTATTCAAACCCATGGTAATTCAAGCGGCATTTGTAAGGAGACACACTTTCTTGTTTTGGTAATTCTAGCAACATTTGTAAAGAAACGCACTTCCTTATTTGGGTAATTCCAGCAATATTTGTAAGGAAACGTACTTCCTTATTTGGTAAATCCAGCAAAATTTGTTAGGAGACGCACTTCCTTATTTTGGTAATTCAAGCGGTGTTGGTAATAAGATGCACTTTCTTGTTTGGTTAATTCAAGCAATATTTGTAAGGAGACGCACTTCCTTGTTTGGATAATTTAAGCAATATTGTAAGGAGATGCACTTCCATTAGTTGGTTAATTCAAGAAACATTTGTGAGGAGACGCACTTCCTTGTTTGAGTAATTCAAGAGACATTTGTTAGGAGACGCACTTCCTTATTTGGTAATTCGATCAACATTTGTAAGGAGACGCACTTCCTTGATTGGTTAATTCAAGCAAAATTTGTTAGGAGACGCACTTCCTTATTTTGGTAATTCAAGAGGTGTTGGTAAGGAGATGCACTTCCTTATTTGGTTAATTCAAGCAACATTTATAAGGAAACGCACTTCCTTGTTTGGACAATTCAAGCAATATTGTAAGGAGATGCACTTCCTTTATTTGGTTAATTCAAGAAACATTTATGAGGAGACGCACTTCTTTGTTTGAATAAGTCAAGAGACATTTGTTACGAGATGCACTTCCTTATTTGGTAATTCGATCAATATTTGTAAGGACACACACTTCCTTGATTGGTTAATTCAAGAAAATTTTGTTATGAGACGCACTTCCTTATTTTGGTAATTTAAGCGGTGTTGGTAAGGAGATGTACTTCCTTGTCGGTTAATTCAAGCAATATTTATAAGGAGATGCACTTCCTTGTATAGGCAATTCGAGCAACATTTGTAAGAAGAAGCACTTTCTTGTTTGGTTAATTCATGAAAACATTTCTAAGGAGAAGCACTTCCTTGTTTGGTTAATTCAAGAAGCATTTGTGAGGAGACGCACTTCCTTGTTTGAGTAATTCAAGCGACATTGGTAAGGAGATGCACTTTCTTGTTTTGATAATTCAAGCAACATTGGTAAGGAGATGCACTTCCTTGATTGGGTATTTCGAATTTTGATTTTTAGGTAATGCACTTCCTTGTTTTGATAATTTAAGCAACATTGGTAAGGAGATGCACTTCCTTGATTGGGTATTTCGAATTTTGATTTTTAGGTGACGCACTTCCTAACTTGAGTCTTGATTTCTAGAAAATGCACTTTCTGTTCGAGTTATTGCACTTAATCCTTAGGAGACGCACTTCCTTGCTAGTTTTCATTTGTCAAGTGACACACTTTTAACTTAAACTTGTATATCTAGAAGACACACTTTCTAGTTAGAATCTCTCACTTTAATTCTTAGGAGACACACTTCCTAGTCTTGCTTATTCAATTGTACTCTCAAGACATGTATTTTTTGGTCAGAGTCTTGATTCATTATTGCAACATGCAAGTAGGTATGATGTGACTTTTCCAAAATTCTTCTGATGATAAACTGGGGCAAAAATTCAATTTCTGTTTTTGAAACTTTACTTTCTGGAAAATAAAACCTCTTTATAATAATATTTGTTTGGGATAATTTTCTTTTTAGTTTTGATGTGATTTCAGGAGCCTGCCCGAAGCACAGGGCGAATAAATGGAAAACTAAGCAATAAGGTGAAGAAATTGAAAGTTAAACAGATTGAAAAATAGCAAGTCAGGAGCCCGCCTGCAGAACAGGGTGAAGGAGTTGAAAGCATGGCAACAAATTGATGAAATAGCAAGTCAGGAACCCGCCTGGAGAATAGGGTGAAAAAATGAAAAGTCAAGCAACAAAGTGAAGAAGTTGAAAGCCAAGCAACAAGGTGAAGAAGTTGAAAACAAAGCAACAATGTGAAAAGTTGAAAGTTAGCAGATTGAAAAATATCAAGTCAGGAGCCCGCCTGAAGAATAGGGTGAGGAAATGGAAATTTAAGCAACGAGGTAAAACAATTGAAAGCCAAACAACAAGTTGATGAAATTGAAAGTCAGGAGCCCGCCTGAAGAATAGGGTAATGAAACTCAAGTCAAAAGTCCAGAAGAAGTTGCATAGATAGGATTTTGTAATTTCATTTATGTTTTTAACTTGTAATTTTCATTTTTGATGTAATAATAGAGCCACGGACTGGAATCTCAACGGAACTTCACTCGACTCTCCAACTCGGCATAGTCCTTCTCTTTCCAATCCTTTAAAATACCCGTGACTTGATTCTCTCATAACTTGGGTAGGTAGGATGTCTTAAGTCAAGACCCGGTTGTCCTTCTTCTTTCTGTTTCTTTCTTTGAATAATGGTCGGGTTAAAATTTGGTCTCGCTGTCTACTTCTTTGTCTGAAAACACTTCGTGTTTACATTCAAAGGGGGCATGATGTAGACACCTAATTTTGTCCCTCCCGAAGTCTAATTTTATTCATTTTTAGTTCACCTTACCATGTGTCCAACCCCATTTAATTATATCCCACAAAAATACAAAAATAAACAAAAAATAATACCTCTAACTAATTTATTTTATCCTAACAACCTACCCAATCAAAAGATTCCACCTCCCTACCCACTCACATTTTTATCCTCACAATAACAAACTAAAAGAAAGAATATATGGGGGACCCACCAAAGTTCCCACATCATAACAAATCCATGCCCATTATAAAAGAAAAATTCTAAGAGGGAAAAAGGGGGCTCATTCTTTGATTATCATCTTTTCCACAATAACAACAATCACAAAATAATCTTCCTCACAAGAACAAGAACAACAACAAAACAAAAAAGGGGCACCGGTGAACAGTAACGGCATGAACAGTGACAGTGAACGGGTCATTATTTGTCGAGTTGGATTATCAGTATTAAGGTTCGGCTCGAGGTTTGCTGGTGCGGACTCTCTTTATTCAAATAACATTGAGTTTGAAAGCTTCAAATTTAAGGTCCAATTCTTTCATCTCTTTTATTTAATTCTTATGTGATTATGATTGCGGGTGATTCGATATCGTGATTTTTTTGTTGATGTGAACTGTTGGTGACATTTGGGTGTGTGATGTGCTAAGCATGATTGGTGAATTTTCGTTATTCTCGATTGGTGGATTGTGTATTGAAATGGGTTAATCACGTGGTTGAAAATGAATTAAGGTGGGGATTAAAAATGGAGGAAAATGAATATTGATTAATTTTGATGTATTGATAATGTTGAACATGATAGAATTGTGATACATTAAACTTGGTAGGCAAATGTAGGCCGGGTAAGTAAATTTAGGAATAATAATTTGTTGGAGTGTTTGAATATGTGCGTGAATGGTACTTTCTACTTTATTGCACAAAAAGGTTAAATTGTACTCATTTGGCCAGGGAATGCCCCGAAAGATTTGTATTGATTTATCCGGGGAATGCTCCGAAGTAGCATGTATGCAAAGGAGGCTCGTGATCAAGGCCCGTAACGTCGGGTGGAGTTTAGTTTAGGATTAGTTTAGAATAGAATAGGTTTTATATTTCAGCACCTCTTTTATTTTGGATTGTATAATTTGGACTGAACATTATTTTGGTTTGTTTTGAATTTTGTGTGATTTGTTTGTTTGCTTGTTTTGTGTGTTTATGTGGTTTGTACATTTGTAATGTCAAATTAGCCGATACGCTCCACCAAGAGACCGTGGTCGAACCACGAGATCGAGGGGTGCCTAACACCTTCTCATCGGTCAACAGAATTCCTTAGCCGAAATCTCTGTTCGCGGATCAATTTCTAGAGTCAAACCGTTTCAAAAAGAATTTTACAAAGGTGACTTGGCACACCGGATTATGCCAAGTGGCGACTCTGAATAAGAAAAAAAATAATAATGTAAATAATCTTCTCTTTTTTCGAAACAAATTTTTCATTTTTGTCACCTTAATAATAAAACTCTTTCGAACTTAAAATACATATATTTTTTTTGGAGTCGAAAAAAGGGTGTGACACATATTACCTCCTGATCATATGGCTACAACTTCACTGTTGCAACAGGGATTCCCTAAAAGACAAGATCGACCTAATCCCTTTAGGATCATCAAAGTCGAAATATTTTTGAGCCTTTTCCATTAAAAAAATCACGTAATTATGTCACATTACCATCCACATGTAAAATATTAGTATTTTTTAATTATATGACATTCCTTTCTTCTTGATGAGAGAGTTAAATAAAAAGACTATATTCAGTGATGTTGATTTATTTTTTCTGAACTCAATGAATGTTGATAATTTTTCTAATTTTATGTTTAATCATCAAATATTCTTAGAATTTTTGAAAATTTCACTTTCAGAAAAGTAAATGACATTTAATATATTTTAAGCATTAGAAAAACATTGATATAATTTTCTTTAATAATCTAAGTGAAAAGTTTATCTATCATACAACCAAAAAAATTGAATAATTTGTACTCCTTTAACAAAATTTATTTAGTACCTTCCCAATGTCGAGAAATTTCAAAAACGTTAAACTAAATCTAGTGAAAACATTAATTTATTTTATTTAAATATTTTTAGAAAATTTTAATTTTACTGATCATATTTTTTTCCAGATCAATAAAACTGCTTTGCAAAGAAATAAAAATAAAAATAAAGAAGAAAGGAATGTCATATAATTAAAAAATATAACATATTACATATGGATGGTAATGTGGCATAGCCACGTGTTTTTTTTTTTTAATTAGGTGGCATGCTTGGTGGAATTTTGTTAAGGGGAGGGGTATTTTTGAGTCAAATATTTAACAGAAGAGTACTTTTTAGCCAAAAAAACTAACGAGGGGTATTTTTGATCCATTTCAGATAGTTCAAAGATATTTTTGATCCTTTTTCTAATTTTGTTAGAGGGGGGGTATTTTTGAGCCAAACATTTAACGGAGGAGTATTTTTGAGCCAAAAATCTAACGAGAGGTATTTTTGAGCTATTTCAGATATTTCAGGTATACTTTTGAGCCTTTTTCATAAAATAAATGATACTTTCTTCGTCTTAATTTATATAATGTAGTTTGATTTGACATGAAATTTTAAAATAAAAAGAAGAATTTTGAAACCTATGGTCTAAAATAAGTTATAGATGTTTGTGTGGTTGTAAATCATTTTATTAAGGATAATATTTTAAAATTAAACTATTAGTAAATATAAAAATGTGGCATTCTTTTTTAAAAGGACTAAAAATAAAAAGTGTGTGGTATAAATTGGGATAAATATTTTCTTAGACTTTTGAAAAGACTTTTTAAAGTATAATTTTAACTCTCAATTTTTAAAAAATTATCAAAATCACCAAACTTAACTAATTTACCTATAAGATACTAACAAATATGAGAGGAGACAATAATGTGCCTTTGTAGTTGGTGTTGCATAAAGAGTCGCAAGAAATGGACGGATTAAGATTCTGTTGTATCATAAGGAGATTTTGAGGAAAATGAAAAAAATTAAAGTTGCCTTCAATTTTGAGGTCTTTTATCGATGGAAGTAGGAAGAAGTTGACAATATGGTAGTTAGACATTTAACTCCGATTATTGGATGAAATTACGAGAATATTTTTGTAAAAATAAAAAAATGAAATCATTTGTAACAATAAATAATGTTGAAATTGAAGTTGGAAAATAGTGAAACTTTCCAAAAATAATTTGAAATTGAAGTTGAAATTCTCATGGCCAAACATCTCAATTTTCACTGAAGTAAAATAATTTTTCAGAAAAAAGTAAAAATTTTTTAGACCAAACGAGTTCTAAAAATTTTCAAAAACACACCAAGCATATAACTCGACTCCAACTTTAACTCTAATTCCAACTCAAACTAAAAAAAAAAATAGTTTTCATAGGCAAAAGCCTACTCAATACATGGTATGCTGGTGATTTTACCTTTCTTCAGTCTAATAGGTGAAACCCAAACTTAGCCCTTTAGGGGTCGTTTGGTTTGAGGTGTTAAAGCAAATAATCCCGGGATAAAATAATAATTTCGGGATAAAATTTTCTATTGCATGTTTGGTTGGCAATATTCAGGATAGCTTCTCCCGAGACTAATAAATAGTCCTGAGATAAGTTATCCACTCAATTGATGGGATTTCTTGGGATAAATGTATGAAAGAACAAAAATACCCTCAAACTCTATTATTTTCGTTTCTTTCTCTCTCTCTCTCACACACACACAAACACACACACACATATATATATTCATAAATAATAAATTATGTTTAATTAACGTATAATATATTCATAAATAAATTATATATATAATAATTAACGTAAACTGGTAAACTGTATAATAATTATGTTTTGAACGTATAATATATATTATGAACAGTATAATATATTATGAACATAAATATATATTATGAATAATGTATAATATATTCATAAATATATATAAATTATATATTCATAAATTATGTTGAATTAACGTATAATATATTCATTAGTTATGAATATAATATATTACGTAATATATAATGTAATTATGTAATATATAACTTAATATATAACGTATAATATTATGAATATATTATGAATATATATACGTTAATTATGTTTAATTATATATATTATGTTAATATATTTAATTATAATATATTATGTTTAATTATGTATAATTTAATTATATATAACATAATATATAACGTAATATATTCTCACACACATATAAATTATGTTTAATTAACGTATAATATATTCATAAATAAATAAATTTTGAACAGTTTACCATTCAAATGGTTGTAAAATATATAAATTATGTTTATTTATATATTTTAATTTCTCTAAAACATAATAAAAAATTTTAAGAATGAATATTTAAATCTTAAAAAGAAATATATATATATAAAGTTAAATAAGATGGAGGGTATTTTAGTAATCAATTAATTTATTCCTAAAAATTATATCATACATGTTATTTTGAATACAATAAATCAAACACTCAATAAAAAATAATCCTAATATAACTTATCCCATCATAACTTATCACGTTATAACTAATTCCGATATAAGTTGTTTTCAAACCAAACAATACCTTAATGAAATTGGGTTCTGGTGGTTTTAGATTAGAAGTTTAAACTTACTAGGGTTCCCCAATTAAGTCCCATTTTCCAGATTTCATCAAGCCTGCTCTGAGTTGCGTCTGCTACCGCCTCCACCGCCGCTGCTCGTCTGGTGAGTTTCTTATTGGTTACTTATTTCTTTTTCGTTTTCAAAAGAAACAGCTGAAGATTAGAATAAGAAAAATCTGCCGGAAAGAAGTCAACTAAATACACTATAATTGAATCAAGACTAGTTCGAATAATCAAGCATTCTTCTCTAAGGTTAGTTTATCAGTATGTCTCTCGAAGAAGTTGCTTGCACTTACGCATGCTTGATCCTCCACGATGGCGAAGAAAATTTCTGTTGATAAGGAGCTCCTTTCACTACGATTTTTGCTTCTTTTTATAATTTTGATGAGACTTTGTCATGATCTCATGATCTAAGTAATTCAATAAAGGAGACTAAATAAATGTAGATGTAGAGGGTCAAAGTCGAGTAGAGGAAGGGAAGCCAAATTCATTTCTTTTGAATTGAGCGGCTGAGATTAAAACCAATTTAATGAGCAGTAAGTCATCCAGGTGGTTAACACTGTTATAATCAACCTGACATGAGAGAGAGAGGGCGTGTTCAAAGTGGTTATCAGCTCAATAATGGAGTGATGATGAGCTTCCTATCCATTTCCAATTTCAGTACTAGAAAGTATTAGTTTCCAATTTCGTTCAATTCAGTTAGTATGAAAACCTAGAAAATTATCCCAAAATATATTGTGTTGATTAATTTCTGTTCATTTTTGCGATTAAGCAAGTTAGAGCTTGACAATTGGTATCATAGCTTTCGATTCCACAACTTGGGCGTTCATAATGGCTGAGGGCACTCGTATGAACCTTTTGGATGAGAAACTTGCTCATCACGTTGAGCTGATAGCTGATTTGTCGAATAATTGGCAGGATGTACACAATACCTAAACTGGGATCCAAGGTACACTTGAACTGATTTTGGATCGGCTACTACATTAGAAAAGGCTCCAGATAGAACTCTTGTTAAGCAATAGCCTGGTGGTGGATTATTACCCACCCAACGTCGGACTACAGGCAACACATGCTTCAAGCTATTCCTCCACCTAAATAGGAACTACCAATTTTCGAGGGTCATGACCATAAGGTGTGGCTTTGTAAGTATGAGAGGTATTTCAACCTCTACCGAGCCTTTCCTGGATGGTATAGCGGTGATCTGGTATCATCGGTATTAAGTGTTGGAGTGATTGGTTGGGTTGAGTTCAATGAGGAACTTTGCAACAGATTTGTGGTTGAATTACTTGAAGATGCAGAGGAGGAATTCAACAAGTTAACCCAAACTGGTATAGTGGATGAGTGTCTAGGGAGGTTTGAAGAATTGAAAGCTCAAATGTTCTTAAGGAATCCTACACTAACTGAAGCTCACTTTCTATCCTGTTTTATGGGGGCTTCTCAAGGGTGCTATTAAGAATGCTCGAATGCATGAGAAAGCCATTGAGGTTGTGCAAAAGAGACAGAAGCCCATTCTGAAACCCCAGCTCATCGACTCTGGGAGTACCTATAGTTTCATGGATGCTCACACTGTCAAATGGGCGCCAAGTGAGTTATGCTCCCCTTTGAGAGTAACAGTTGTAGATGGCAACTATGTACTATGACATCTTGTTCAGGATTCCAATGAAAAATGCAGGGTAGTGCATTTCAAGGAGATCTATTGATAATTCCAATCGGTGGTTATGATCTAGTCTTGGGTAATGATTGGATGAAAAAGCATAACCCTACTAAGTTTGATCATAAGAGGAATTGTGTCACTATTGGAAGGAAGAGTAATAAGCTGGTCTAGAAAGGCATATCTGAAGAGGCCAACCTTAGCATGATCAATAGTGGTGTCATGTGCAAGTTGCTTAAGAAGGGAAATGTTCTGTTTGCGCATCTGTTCTTGATGCACATGGCAACAACTCAGGATCAGGAGCCTGAGGTGATATGACAAGTGTTAGACCAATTTACTGATGTATTGTCTGAGCCTAAATCCTTATCTCGGGTCAGATCAATTTGAAGCATGGTAAACCCAGTAAACTTTCGGCCTTATAGATACAATTATTTCCAAAAGGATGCTTGAAAGACAGGCTAAGGAGATGTTGAATAATGAAATAATCAGGCCTAGTCAGTCCTCTTTCTCTTTCGCAGCATTGCTGTTCAAAAAGATGGAAGAATTCTGGAGATTCTGTGTTGATTATAGAGGATTAAATGATATCACTATTACAGATCGGTACCATTTCTATTGTGGATGATTTAATATGTGAATTGCATGGGCCTGTCATGTTTTCTAAGGTTGATTTGAGAGTTGAGCACAATCAAATTAGGATGAGGACTGAGGATGTATACAAGATTACATTTAGGACTCACTTAGGGCAATACAAGTTTAGAGTGATGCTCCTTGGCTTGAGAAATGCCCCTGCAACATTTCAAGCTTTGATGAATCAAGGTTTTCAACCTTACATTAGGAGATTTGTCTTGGTATTTTTGGATGATATTCTTATTTACTGTCTTTAAGTTTAAGAACAGGTGCTACATCTATAAACTGTTTAAGACATTGAGGGAGCATTCTCTATTTGCAAAAAGATCTAAATTCTTATTTGGCCGGTCCCAAACAGAGTACGTAGGACACATTATCACCAGAGAAGGAGTGGCTATAGATCCAAGTAGGATTAAAGCCATAGTGGAGTGCCCTATTGATTTACTCAAGGAAGAGGCTTTCCAGTGGAGTACAAAGTCGGAATCAACTTTTAATGCTTTCAAGATTGCTGTCCTCAACTCGTGTGTTAGTTTCACCTAATCATACTGGAGAGTTTATTGTTGAAATTGATACAAGTCATGGGGGCATTGGTGTTGTTCTCATGTAAAGAGACAGACCTATTACTTATTTTGGTAAAGTTTTAGTACCAAAACATAGGGGTAAGTCTATCTATGAAAAAAAGTATATGAGTCTCTTGAATGTAATAGGTAAATGGAGACACTATCCAATTCAAGCATTTTGTGGTCAGAACAACCACTACAAACTAAAATATCCTTTGGAGCAAAGAGCTTCCTCAGAAATTCAACAAAAAGGATTGGCAAAGCTATTTAGGTTAGATTATGAGGTGCAGTATAAAAAGGGTGTTAAAAGTAGGGTTATTGATGCCCTTTCCCGACAGAAAGAAGTTATAGATGACATAGTGTGGCAATAGAACGGTCAGTTAAATGACATATTAGCACCACTATTCCTTTGAGGATGCAAGAAGTGATCAATAGTTATGAGGGTGATAACCATGCTTTGGAATTGATGGATCATACTATCGTGGGGCAACAAAGGTCTAGTTTATGGAATTTTTCTAGTGACATTTAAAGAGGAGAGGAAAAGTATATGTAGGTGATCATGGTGATCTTAGGCTTGAACTTATCAACAAATTTCATGATTTCCCTTTGGGAGTGCACTCTGGTCAGTTGGGAACTTTAAAGATGTTATCTTAGGTGTTTTACTAGCCTAACATGAAGGACACTGTGATACAGTTTGTGGTTTCCTATGGTGTCGGTCATAGGAACAAAGATGAGAATGTTCCCTACCCTGGGCTTTTACGATCACTACCAATTCCTAATTAATCATGGAGTCATATTAGTATGGACGTCATAGAAAGATTACCAAAGTCTGGAAACAAAGAAGTTATACAAGTGGTGGTAGATAGGATGACCAACTATGCCCACTTCATTGCACTTTCACAGCCCTATTATGCCGTCACTATAGTTGATGTGTTTTGGCAAAGAATACACTGCTTATATGGAGTTCCAGAGTCTTGTTACTGACAGGGACAAAACTTTCTCTAGTAACTTTTGGCAAGCCTTATTCAAGTTGTTGGGCACACCACTAAGCTATAGAACTGCATATCACCCTCAAAGTGATGGCCAAACAAAGATGGTGAATAGATTCTTAGAAAATTACTTGAGGTGTATGACTGCAAACAGACCTATCCAATGGGGTCACTAGTTACCTGCAGCTGAATGCTGGTACAACACCAATTTTCACACTAGTCTACAGTGCACACCTTTTAAAGCCTTGTATGGATACTTTCCGCCTCAGATGTCTAGCCCCTACTAGAAAACATGGCTCCTGCAGCTGAAGATTCAGTAATGAGAAGGCTATAATAGATGTAGCTACTGAAGGATAGTCTCAGTAAGGCACAAGAAAGAATAAAGTTTTATGCAGACAAGAAGAGATCAGAAAGAGAGTTTAAGGTGAATGTCTTGGTCTACCTCAAATTGTAGCCTTACAGACAAACTTTTGTTGCCTTGAGGAAACTATTGAAATGGAGCTCTAAGTACTATGAACCCTATATAGAGTGATTGCTAGGTAGTGTTGCTTACAAGCTGGAACGTCTCCTTAATTCGAAGATTCATCCGGTATTCCATATCTCACTTCTCAAGGAGGAGGGAGATAGGGTTGTAGCTCAGGTTGTTTTGCCTACCACAGGATAGGATGGTCAATATCAGGTCAAGCCAGTGCCATTCTTCAGAGGCAATAGGTTAAGAGAAATAATGTTGCAGTTGTGAAAGTGTTGGTACAGTGGTCTAATCTTCCCCAGATGCAACTTCAAAAGATTACTATTTCATTAAAGCTAAGTTTCCAGGGTTTGATTGTTGATCCTCGAGGTCAAGGATAATTTCAAGGGAGTTAGAATGTCATGATCTAAGTAATTCAATAAAGAAGAATAAATAAATGTAGCTATAGAGGGTCGAATTCCGTCCGACCATGTTGTATGGAGCAGAGTGCTGGCCAGTCAAGAACTCCCATATCCAAAAATTGAAGGTGATGAAAATGAGGATGTTGCGTTGGATGTGTGGGCTTACTAGAGGGGACAAAGTTAGGAATGAGGTTATTCGGGAGAAGGTGGGAGTGACTTCGGTGGAGGACAAGATGCGGGAAGGAAGGCTGAGATGGTTTGGGCATGTGATGAGGAGGGGCACGGATGCCCCAGTTCGTAGATGTGAGAGGCTAACGTTGGATAGCTTCAGGAGGAGTAGAGGTAGCCAGAAGAAATACTGGAGGGAGGTGATTAGACATGACATGGAGCAGACATAACGCTATATTGAAAGGTGTGGAGGTCGCGGATAAGGGTAGAAGGCTAGCGTGTGTGTGGGTTGTAGCTAGCAGCCAGGAGAGACCTGGTATAGCCGGGTTAGTAATCCTAAGACTGTGTACATAGGTGTCTTTGGTTTGTGAGTGTATGTTACTACTAGGTGGGTGTCTTATTCCTTATTTCTTAGTTCCTATTTTCTTATTTCGTGTTGCCCTTATTTCTCGTATTTCGTATTGCTTTGATTTCTATTTTATCATTTCTTACTCCTTATTTTTGTTATATCATCCAGCCCCTTGTTTAGTATTCTTTATCTTGAGCTGGGGGTCTATAAAAAATAACCTCTCTACTTCTTTGGAGGTAGCGTTATAGACTGAGTACATCTTACCCTCCCCAAACCGTGGGAGTACACCGGGGTTGTTGTTGTTGTTGAAGAGGGTCGAAGTCGAGTAGAGGAAGGGAAGCCAATTCATTTCTTTTAAATTGAGCGACTGAGATTAAGACCAATTTAATGAGCAGCAAGTGTGAGGATTCTGCTACATCATCCAGGTGGTTAACACTGTTATAATCAACCTGATAGGATAGAGAGAGAGCGAGGGCATGTTCAAAGTGGTTATCAGCTCAACAACGGAGTGGTGATGCGCTCTATCAGCTCAACAGTGGAGTGATGATGAGCCCCCTATCCATTTCCAATTTCAGTACTAGATTGTATTAGTTTCCAATTTCGTTCAATTCAGTTTGTATGAAAATTGAGAAAATTGTCCCAAAATATATCGTGTTGATTAATTTCTATTCATTTTCGTGATTAAACAAGCTAGAGTTTGATAGACTTGGTAATAGTGCCTTTGTTAAAGGACACTCTTGATCTGCTTGTCAGAGTTATATATAAACTTGACATTTTGTGGTTTATCGACATCAGTTGCGTTACTTTATTTATTGCCGTCTCCGATCAATGTCTCTTTATGCTTTGGGTGATTTTTTTATTTTTCTTCTGCTACATTTTTAATGTTTTCACGAGGACAGTCGAACTAGTTGTGTGTTGCTTGCCTCAACCAACATGATCATCCCAATCCAGTATCTCCCTTAAAAAAATAATCAAGCAAATAATGTAATCCATTGATGTGCCTTTTCTTTGGTGAAAGGGAAATGAATAGGCACCTGTGTTCCCTGTCCACCATGGATTCTAAAGTTTATGATGCTGTAATTTTTTGTCTCGAATATATCATGAAATATCTTCTAAGGGACATGTGGAATTGATTATTGGAGTTTTTCTTTTGCCCGATCCTGGAAATATAAGCAACTTCAGACGAAGGGAAAAATATGTAGGCCTGTGGTCTTTGTCCAATAGAGATTCCAAAACTTTGATTTATCCTTTTGTTCTTACAGGAATATATCTCAAATTGAATCCTTGAGAGTAATTAGTCTTCGAATTGATAACTGAATTGTATGGACACGCAACGCTGTATTTAACATTTGTAGTTCTACATCTTTAGCTTATGTTTCCTATCATCTTTCTTGTAATTGTTAGCTGAACTATCTTGAATTTCCTAGGTGCAGGTGAAGAACAAGATGCAAACTGAAAGTGCTTTGTCTGTTATTGGCCCAAGGCCGATGGAGTTGTCTATGGTGCTTCCTAGCGGTACCCAAGGACTTGGAACAAACGGAAAACCACGGACATCAAGCTTGGAGTCACCAATTATGTTGCTTTCTGGACATCAAAGTGCAGTATATGCTATGAAGTTCAATCCAGCAGGTACAATCATTGCATCTGGTTCACATGACAAAGAAATCTTACTTTGGAATGTACATGGTGATTGCAAGAATTTTATGGTCTTGAAAGAGCACAAAAATGCAGTTCTTGATGTTCAATGAACTACTGATGGATCAACAATAGTATCAGCTAGCCCTGTTAAGACTGTTAGGGCGTGGGACACTGAATAAGGGAAACAAATAAAAAAAATGGTTGAACATTCCTCATTTGTGAATTCATGCTGCCCCGCTCGGAGGGGCCTTCCTCTTATTGTCAGTGGATCTGATGATGGCACTGCTAAACTTTGGGATATGTGCCAAAGAGGAGCCATACAAACATTTCCAGAAAGATTTCAAATTACTGCCGTCAGTTTCTCTGATGCCTCCTATAAGATCTGCACAGGTGGCATTGATAATGATGTAAAATTATGAGATTTACGAAGATGTGAAGTAACTATGACCCTTCAGGGCCATCAGGATACTATAACTGCTATGCAGCTGAGTCCTGATGGGTCTTATCTTCTTACTAATGCCATGGACTGCACATTGCGCATATGAGACATGCGCCCTTATGCCCCCCAAAATCGATGTGTTAAGATCTTGGAAGGCCACCAACACAATTTTGAAAAAAACTTGCTGAAATGCAGTTGGTCGCCTGATGGAAGTAAGGTAACAGCTGGGGGTTCTGATCGCATGGTTTATGTCTGGGATACCACATCTAGGCACATCCTGTATAAGCTTCCTGGACACACTGGTTCTGTTAATGAATGTGTTTTTCATCCTAATGAACCAATTATTGAATCTTGCAGTAGTGATAAACAGATCTATCTTGGTGAGATTTGATTAACCTTCTCTTACCTTCAGCTAAATATTCAGTACGAGGTAGCTACCAGCAGATTTGGGAACTAGGTGAGGATTCATGAAGTTGTAGTCAAAAGTTTATAATCGTGTATTGCCTATGGGCGAACATTTAAACTGAGATATTGTGTTTGCTTTCATTTGGAGTAGTTGATGGGAGTAGATGTTCTTGGTGATCACTGTAAAATGTTGGATTTGCACCGGTAATGCTTTGAGCATCCTTGTTTAAAGCCAATATAAAAAAAAAAAAATTTAATGTAGTTGCATTTTGATTTCATGTGTACATGGCTTTATGATGAGTTTGAAAGAATCAAACTGTGAAGTTGAGGTTCATGGCTTGAATAGGGAGGAAAAATAGCATAAATATACACATTACCATATTTACGCAATTTTCATCCTTACAAAGTAATTATAAAAAATTCAACTAATTATGTATCTTCGTTGGATGTATGAGGGACCTAAAATCGAAAAAAATGTATCTAAAGCTAATTACGTATCTTTATAAGGAAAAATTGTATCTTCGTTAGATGTATCGGGAGCTAATTATATATTTCGAAAGATATAAAATTGAGATTTTCAATAATTATTTAAAATGTCGGGATTTTTTGCAACTAAGCTCCAACTTGTGGAGATTTATGTTGTTTGCCAAGGAAAACTTGCATAATTCCCTACATGTTTACCCATAATTATACCCTATTTCAATGTTTAACATAATTTCATAAATTATCAAATTTTTGTTTTCCCGATACATCTATTAACAAGAGATACACCTTATATAATACATTCATTAAAACAACTATCGCGCTAAATAAGGAATTAATGCGCGTTAAACAATGAAATCTGTTCAACTAATGGTAAAATTTGAAATTCAAAAAAAGATTAGGATTCTTCAAGCAACAATGAACGGTCATATCTCCGACGAATTGCGTTGTTGAAGCAATCACAACAAATTTAAAATATCCAAGAACTGCCGCGAGCTTTAACCCGTTAAATCCTTATTTGCTGACCACTCTTTCGATTGAATTTCCTACCCAAAAATCAAAATTCTCTTCTTCTTTGGAAAACATATAACCGTCACCACCACCATCACTCTACTCAACCAATCGGTGAAACACTACCTTCTATACATCCACATCGATACATATCGATATAATCTGATACATAAATTTGATGTATTTATATCGATACATATCAATACAAACCGATACATAAAGCTGGTGTATCAGAGTATAAATTCAATAAAACAAACACATATTGATACATAAATCTGATCTATCAGTAGTTCAATTTAGTATTTCGATACATAATTTTGGAATATTTTTCACCAGATACATCATTCTGTATCTCTTTTAGAGGGTCCCGTGAGGTATCTTCATGTCCTTCACCATCCCATCATTAATAGTGGATACCTCATGAAACTTGTAAAAAAAAAATGATTTAGGGTGAAAAAGATTGAATCTTGGACCGAAAAGATCGAATCTCTTCAAGATTGATTCAATCTTGAGAAGGAAAGTAGGAAGACAATGAAATCATTGAGATCTTGAAGTAGACTCTCAACATCCTTCTTAACCCTAAGAATCAGTTCTGTGTTATCTCACAGTAGCCGCACCAAGTTCTCCACCAGAAATTTTACTGTTACGTTCATTATTCTTTCTCCCCCAGGATTAGTTAATTGATACTAAGCTGACAGAGGGTGATGGTGGAAATAGAGCAGGAATGAGATCAGAGGTGGTGGAAGGAGAGACTGGAGAAAGAAGTGGTGGCGATCGCGATAACGATAACAGTGGTAGAGGTGGTGGAAGATGCAGAATAAAGAGAGAGAATTGGATATTATACCTTTAAATTGTATTATTAAATTGATGGAGAGAATTCAGTCAAATTTTTAGGGGGCAATTAATAAATTTAATTTTTTATGATGACAATGATGTATCTAAAAATTTAAAAGAGAACATAAATCAGAGATTTTAGTAATAAATATAAAGGATGGAAATTTTAAATATTTTAGATAAGTTAACTTATGATATTAGGTAATTTTTTCAAAATTTTAAAAACTACAATTAATTAACATACATTGCAAGAATATAGCTCAAAATTTATATCTAAAAATTACACAAATACACAACTTATGTTTTCAATATTACAAAAAATCCCAACTCCCTAAACATATTACAAAAATCCCAACATATACACAGAATGCTATGTATATGTCGGCTATGGTATGTATATTAATAGGGAGAGAGAGTAAAGTAATTTAAAAAGTGAGAGAGATTGAAATTAATTTCAAAAGGGTTGGTATTTATGTTATTTATACAATTTATATTGCAAATCTTTAGCCTAGAACACGGGCCATTCTTGATAAGAAAAATGTTTTTGCCATTTAGGTAATCAACTTTTTATGCTTTCATCACTATTTTCTTGCAACAGTGTTAAAAATTTGTTGTTGTACAAACATTATACATTAGTATACAATAATATATCAAACTTTATTTTTTTTATACAACAATGTTTAAAAAACTGATATACAATATTATACATTTAATATACAATATTATACAAAATTTTAAGAGATGTTATACATCCATATACCAAATCACCCAAATTTTCAGATGAAGTATCGGATCTTTTGTAGCAATATCCACTCAAAACAAAACTTATCCGAGAAAATTCAATTTTTCAAATTTTGAAGCTTCAAGCGACAACAATGATTGCCTATGGAGTCTCTACAAGCTACCTAAGTCTAAAGCCAGGACTTTGGTTAATTAAAAGAAACAAAGCTACGATGGCTGCCTATGGACTGTCTAACAAACAAAGATATGATTTTGGTTGACTAGGAGAAACAAATTCAAAAAAATTGCAGTAGAAAAAACAAAATAAATTGGATTTGGGTATAAGAATCGCAAAAAATACTTATGTGTGTAAAGTTATGGGATTAAACTGTATTAGAAATCGAAAATGCAGAAAAAGATATGTGTTTTTGAGTTGTTAGGCAAATGAAAAGTGTCAATTACAGAAAAACTAGGCCTAATTAGTTAAGAAGATACAACATTGGCTAATTTTGGTACCATTGTTACCTCAACTAGTAGAGAGTTCAATCATCTCTTACAAAATGTGTCCTAGGTCATACAATCATGTTCAATAGTCCCTTGGAAAGCTAGACTTAATTTAGAAAGTCATGCGCATGCATTCATTCTCACATGTTTACACGTACTAGAGCTTGAGTACTAGGAGTTGAATTCGTTCCCTTCCTTTCTGGAAAAATAATTTGTACAAGATCGATCTTCAGGTGTTAATACAGGGATCACAATTGTATTTGATCTGGTTTCTGATGGGGTTACTATTGGAAAGCTAATTAGTAGTTAGTACTTAATTCATTTAGTTTCTACATTTTCAATTGTTACTGTTACATTGAATTATTATGCTTAGGAGTTAGTTACTGCAATGTGGCTAGTGATTGATTAGTTAGTTACTCGACTGTGAGCAGGCATGTATATTGTGATTGAGCTAAGAAACTTCTAGACTATTCTAGAAGGAAATGTACTCATCTATATATAGATGATTGTTGACACCCAATTTTGGCTTATCTTTTTCCTTTAGTTACTTTTTCTATGTTTCTTAGTCCTGAACATTTTTTCAAAATAAATTCATATTTTAGTTTTAATAAATTTGAAAAATAAAAAAAGAGAGTTTATTATTTTTTTTCCTATCACATTTTGAATACTCTAATAAAATATAATTAGATATTTAATTTCAAAAATCACACAAAAATATTTTGGTACTCGTATTCACATTTTTCTAATTATTTTCATGATATATATATATATTACAAAATTATTATATTAAAATATGTACAGTTTATATACGTATATATTAAATTAATTTTAGGACGATAGAAGCATGGATAAAATTAATTTGAAGTGAGAAAGAAAATATTGGGGCAAAATAAACCAATTCAAATTTTATTTACTCAAGCCTAATTCATTTATCAATTTTTGAATAAAAGTGGTCTAATTTTGATCCAAACCCGATCCATTTAAAACCCCAAATCAGCCTTTTTCTTTCTTTCTTTCTTATATACACACACACACACATACTTTTCTAGTTTGAGTTTATTTTAAACCGTCGATTAAGTGATCGAATGGTTTAGATCAAATCAAGATTTTCAACTCCAAAAGCAAATTTTTTTCATCCCTAAAACACATAAAATCCCCTTCCCAATACCCTCGTTCAATCTCCATTAACTTTACTAAAATACAACAACACCAAACGACCTCTATCTTCCCTCCCTCTTCCTCTGTTCTCATCTCCTTTAAATAAGAAAAATCCTAGTCATGGTTCGCGTCACTCTGCATGACTGAATACACCTGCTAAGATTCATCCTATTTTTAGGCATTCCGATTCATGACTCCATCAAATTAGTGATAAAAAGTGCCAAATCGGTGATACAATAAAAAAATAATTCAAATCCACCATTAATTCTTGAGAGCCGTCCAAATTTGCAAGAGAATTATCTGTTTCAACTTTTTTGAATTTCGAATTTCCCCTATCATTTATCCATTGGCTTTCCATGAACATTTAGGTTTCAAATATGGATTTTAAGATTTAGATTTTCCTATAAATTCCCATAATTTGACTCTTCAAAAGGGGTGGTGGGTTGGAAGATTCATAGGTCTTGATCCCTCACAATAATAGTTAGGTATCCAAAAATACAGAAGTTTTCATTACAAGTTAATAGTCTTTTTTCTCCCTTGGTCCAAGTTTGAGTTTCGAAACCCCAAAAACTTGAAATTATACCCTCAGTTTGCTATCAAACACAAGGTAAAACTTTTATCCTGTCTAATTATATTATATTTAGTTTTTGTGATTCTTTGATCGTTTGAGTTTGGCTGGCTGATTGTGCAGATGAATGTGTAATAAAATGGTCTGTGGACACTCAATTTTGTTCACATTAGGCAGTGTGTTTGTAGAGTGTTAATAGTTTGCAATATGACTTGAATAATACTTATGAAGTTTGAGTTTACCAAATGAAATTGGGTGTTTTGTTTCATCGTCTGAAAATGTGAACTCAAAATGAATTTTCTTGCATCGTTTGAATTCATGTAATATTTGATAGTATGCGTTTAGAATATTAGCAATCTTGATCCAGCGCGGAACAAACTCCGTAAAGCTATAAGTTCTTTCAATACAAATTTGGTGGGCTATTTGAGGTCGTTTTGATGTGGTTTTGGCTGCTTTTAATGTGGTAATGTTGACGTAAATATGTATGTGTTTAATTGGTGTATTTACAAGGTGTCACTAGCTTTATTTTTACCTAAGTGGTTTTAAAAATGGCCACAAATTCTCGACTGTCCGTCATAAAATTTACACCTTTTTTTCGTGTTGAAAATTTAAGGATGTCATCAAGTGTCAGTCTTATCTTAGGTCAGTTGTTCACAAAAAAAATGAGATAGTTTAACTTCTAACTTAGTATGGAAAGGGTTATATGAGCTCAATTAGAATGGTGATGAACCAAGTGTTTTAGGTGTTCACTGACAATTTGTGGGTTACAGTTTCCTTTTGATTTTATAACATGAATAAAGCGGTAGTAACTTAAGTCCTAAAATTTTTAAACAAGTATGAAGATCCTTTGTTAAGACAATTTTTAACAAGTTTTGGAAAATTTCTTATTTGGTTAAGCACTGTGCTAACTCATATCTACTTAATCGAAAGACTAATTTAAAGAACGTCGCTAGTTTGGGATATAGAATTGAGTGAAACGGGTTGTAGCTATTATCTTTTGAAGATTGTGAATACCTACGGGTGATCAAAGGATAGCACACACTAATAACCTAGCTAGATTAATTAAGATGGATAATGATTTTAGAATTAGCCCATGCATGTGATTATTCTCTCCTTGTTGAGGAATTTGGTATTTCTGTTTCTTTGTCTATTTTAGTTATTAAAAGGTGTATTAGCATAGAACTAAGCTAAACTTGTGTAATACCCCGCGATTTTCCTAGCTTAAATCCGTTCTAAAAATTTCAAGAATTAGCTCTTAGAATAAATGATGTTTATGTTGTTTGGAATTCATTAGATTTGGACATTTCATGATGTAGGGAACTGAATTAGTTTTCCAACGATATAAGATTTGCCTAAATCCGATAACCAGGTAAGAAGTTATGGCTATTTTAAGTTCTAGTCGTAAAACACCATTGTTTGGGCCCTTAGCACATCGCAGAGAAGCGCAATATCACAATTGTCAATTTCCAATGATGCCCCACGATCTTGGCGCATCATGGAGAAGACCAATTACCCGTTTGGCGATTTTTAGTGAGACCTAGCGATACTGGCGCATCGCGCCAGTGGTCAAAATCACAAACATAAGGGGTCCGCAATGGTGGCACATCGCGGAGGGAGCCCATTTCCCATTCGTCCAATTTTCAGTGAGCCACCGCAATTGTGGTGCATCGCGGTGGCCACTTATTCGCAAAATATTGCAATTTTCAGTTTTATTTGAGGGTTTAAAGAGGGTATGTTGGTTATTCTTCCATCCATTAATCCGTCTAAAAATAGAAGATTAAGCATATTTCAAAGCACATTATGCTTTATTCATCATTCCCTCTCAAAGCAAAACCCTAGTTCATCAACTTCCTCCCCAAAAAATCTAAGATTCCTCCATTAATCCTCTAAGAAAATTTAAGATTGAGATTTCTGAATATAAGAGCACTAAGAATTCATTCCCAAAGCATCTATAGGAATCCAAGATTCAAGTTTTCATCAAAGATCATCAATTTAAGGTATGTGGGGTTATGAATAAGGACAATCCTTTCGTCCTTGTGCCCAAAACTTGATTTTATTATAAAATTTATTTAATTTTATGCGTTTTTCTATGAATTTGAAACTAGAGTTTACACTCAATATAACTATTCATGAGATTATGATATTTTCAATGATTTAGAAGTTGAATTACATACCTATGTTCATATTCTTATGCATATTGCTGAAATTTCCATATTTTAAGATAATTATGAATATTTTTGTTATCAAGAATGAATTTTGAGATGTTTTAATATGAGATTGATGCTTGGGTCAATAGACCCCATTTAAAGATTGTTGTTTCAAAGAATTGTTGTGCTATAAGCACTCCATGATTAGAATGCTTTCAGATTATTGAGAAAGATTTGACCTTTTGGTCTCAGAACAGATTTAAAATTCACTTTACAGATTCATATTACAGATTTATAGTTGGTTTTCATTATAAACCATTAGATTACTTTTAAAGTGGATTTTTCTTGAGATTTTGAGCATGAGATTGGGAGAAGTATTTACCACCGAGATGGGTATGTTACTACGGTTTCATACCCCAAAACTACATGCCAACGTAGGATTTAGATTATTCTCACTTCTACGTGGATAACTAAGATTGTGATCATTGAGATAAGATTGTTTTATTCCGATAGCAAGGGTAGAACAACCCTAACCTTATAGGGTCTAGTCGTGGGACACCATGGATGCTCACATGGTGTACATGTCGGTTAGAAGAACCTCCCAAATATATGTTTCCCACTCTTAAAATAGTTCTAATTATTTAAAGTCTTGAGATAAAGTGTTTACTATGTAGAATAAGTTTTAGACTTCTTTTAGCCTATATGGTTTGAGAACAAGAACAAAATACAGACTTTAGAACTACGTGAAATGACTCACAAAATTCATACTACATGTTTTACTATTCATGATTTATGATTTCTAGATTTCAGATTTACTCAAGCTATGTGAGTCATTTACATTTAGCATGCATGATTTGATAAACTGTGATGGTATTTTACTTATTGCATACACCCCAATATACTCAGTACATCCTTAAAGTACTGATCCACATATATGTCCATGTGCAACATTGTATCATAATATAGGTTCAGGTGTACAGTCTCAACAGTGATAGTGATTTCTGAGCATCTCATCTATATCCCCCGTAGTGGTGATTCCTCATAGTTCGAGGACTTAGCTATTCATGTTATCATTTTATTATTAGATATTTTAGTTTAGTTCGAGTCAGTTGGGGCCTATCCCAGTGACTCTCTATATTCAATTAGTAGAGGCTTGTCGGACTACCAGATTCAGTCTTAGATTTCAGTTGTCGCATTCAGACTTTTCAGTATTTGTTTAATCAGATTGATGAGATTAGTACTTTCAGATATATTCAAATTATTCCAATAGTTTTCCACATTTTATCATGATTTTATACTTATATTTCTCCATGTTGAGATTCAGATGTATTAGAAGGCATCCAGGGTTAGCTCAGGACTACTTATAGTTTGGAGCACTATCTGGCATCCCAGGAACTAGATTTTGGGGAGTTAGAAACTTGATATCAGAGCCTAAGGTTTAGATTATCCTAGGTAGTCATACAAGTTGCGTTACATAGAGTCTTGTTCATCGGTGTGAAGTGTACCACATCTATAAGCAAGAGGCTATGTTGCATTTTAGGAAAATCCTCTTTTTCTTTCATAATCCATCGTGCTTATAGCTGTCTCTATCTGCTATTAAATTATGATCTCTTAAGATAGAATATGTCTCCCCCCAGAGCTAATGCCCGTAATAATGATAACCAACTGCCTTAGGCCACAGATCCTTTGAATGAGAATATGTTATTTGTAGAGTTTCGGGTAGCTTTTCAGGCGCTAGCCCAAGCTGTGACTGTTAATATTCAAGGTAGTCGTTAGGCTGTAGTCCTACCTCAGAAGGATGGGGCTTTAGCTGCAGTCAAAATTCGAGACTTTATGAGAATGAACCCGTCAGAATTCTTTGGATCGAAAGTAGGTGAGGACCTACAACTGTATCGTAATAAGGTGAAGAAGATCACCCAAGTAATACATGTTACTGAGGAAGAGAGTGTAGAATTGGAATTCTATAAGCTGAAGGATGTTGCTTATGATTGGGTAATGATGTGGAAGAAGAGTAGAGGGGAGAATATAGCTCCCATGACTTGGCAAATATTTCAGGATGTGTTCTTAGACAAATTCTTCCCACTTGAGATGAGGAAATCTGAGATAAAAGAGTTCATGAACCTGAGGTAGGGCTCTATGACAGTGAAGGAGTATTGCCTCAAGTTCAACCAGTTGTCTAAGTATGCCCTAGATCAGATGGATGACCCTAGGCCAAGCATGAGTAAGTTTGTGACCAGTGTATCTGGATTGGTAGTTAAAGAATGTAGAACTGCTATGCTCAATAGAGACATGGATCTTTCTAGATTGATAATGCATGCTCAGTAGATTGAGATAGAGAAAAAAAAAGAGAGTAAATAAGAGGGCTAGAATAGAGCAATTTGATTATGGTTAGAATAGGTCGGTGTGAGGAAACCGTTCGTAGTTTCAGAATTGTTCATCTATGCCAGCGCTATATTCAGCTAGAGCTCTCACTCCTAGTGGTAGGCAGGAGTAGTGGGATGAGTCTTCTATGTCTAGATCCTAGAATAGTATAAGTGGTAAGCCTAATCGTCCCCCATGTGCTAAGTGTGATAAAGATCATAGAGGTAAATATTTGTGGGGTCAGAAAGGTTGTTATGGTTGTGGCCAGGAGGGTCACGATATTAGAGACTGCCCATATGCTAGACAGGGAAATAGAGGTGTTCGTCCCCAGACTCAGGCTAACAGTACTCCAGCTCCTCTAACATATAACAATTGTCAATTTTTAGTGATGCCCCGCGATCTTGGCGCATCACGGACAGACCCAATTTCTCATTTGGCAATTTTTAGTGAAACCTCACGTGCCAGTGGTCAAAATCACAAACATAAAGGGTCCGCAATTGTGGTACGTCGTGGAGGGATCCCATTTCCCATTCGTCCAATTTCCAGTGAGCCACCACGATTGTGGTGCATCGCGGTGGCCACCCTATTCGTAAAATGTTGAATCGCTGTGGCCACCCTATTCGCAAAATATTGTGATTTTTACTTTCGTTTGGGAGTTTAAAGAGGGCATTTTGGTCTTTCTCCCAGCCCCCAATCCATCCAAAAATAGAAGATTAAGCACATTTCAAAGCACATTATGCTTTATTCATCATTCCCTCTCAAAGCAAAATCCTAGTTCATCAACTTCCTTTCCAAGAAATCCAAGATTCCTCCATTAATTCTCCAAGACAATTCAAGATTGAGATTTTCTAATACAAGAGCACTAAAAATTCATCCCCAAAGCATCTATAGGAATCCAAGATTCAAGTTTTCATCAAAGATCATTAATTTAAGGTATGTGGGGTTATAAACAAGGCAATCCTTTCGTTCTTGTGACCAAACTTGATTTTATTACAAAAGTTATTTGATTTTATGTGTTTTCCTATGAATTTGAAACTAAAGTTTATACCCAATATTTCTATTTATGAGATTATGGGATTTCCAATGATTTAGAAGTTGAATTACATACCTATGCTCATATTCTTATGCATATTGCTGAAATTTCCAGATTTTAAGATGATTTATGAATATTTATGTTATCAAGAATGAATTTTGAGATGTTTTAATATGAGATTGATGCTTGGGTCAATTGACCCCATTTAAAGATTGTTGTTTCAAAGAATTGTTGTGCTATAAGCACCCCGTGATTAGAATGCTTTCAGACTATTAAGAAAGATTTGACCTTTTAATCTTAGAACAGATTTAGAATCCACTTTACATATTCAGATTACAGATTTATAGTTGGTTTTCATTATAAACCATTAGATTACTTTCAAAGTAGATTTCTCTTGAGATTTTGAGCATGAGAGTGAGAGTAGTATTTAGCACCAAGATGGGCACGTTACTACGGTTTCATATCCCAAAACTACGTGCCAACGTAGGATTTAGATTATTTCCACTTCTATGTGGATGACTGAGATTTTGATCACTGAGATGATATTGTTCTATTTCGATGTCAAGGGTAGAACAGACCTAACCTTATGGAGGCTAGTCATGGGACACCATGGATGCTCACATAGTGTACATGTCGGTTAGAAAAACCTCCCAAATAGATGTCCCCCACTCTTAAAATAGTTTTAATTACTTAAAGTCTTGAGATAAAGTGTTTACTATGCAGAATAAGTTTTAGACTTCTTTTAGCCTATATGATTTGAGAACAAGAACAGAATACAGACTTTAGAACTAAGTGAAATGACTCACAAAATTCATACTACATGCTTTACTATTCATGATTTATGATTTTTAGATTTTAGATTTACTTAAGCTATGTGAGTCATTTACATTTAGCATGCATGATTTGATAAACTGTGATGGTATTTTACTTATTGCATGCACCCCAATATACTCAGTACATCCTCGAAGTACTGATCCACATACACGTCTATGTGCAATATTGTCTCATAATGTAAGTTCAGGTGCTCAGTCTCAGCAGTGACAGTAATTTTTTAGCATCTCATCTACATCCCCTGCAGTGGTGAGTCCTCATAGTTCGGGGACTTAGCTATTCATGTTCTCAGTTTATTATTAGATATTTCAGTTTAGTATGAGTCATCTGGGGTTTGTCCCAGTGACTCTCTAGATTCAGTTAGCAGAGGCTTGTCAGACTATGAGATTCAGTCTTAGATTTCAGTTGTAGTATTCAGACTTTTCAGTATTTGTTTAATCAGATTAATGAGATTAGTACTTTCAGATATATTCTGATTATTTAGATAGTTTTCCGTATTTTATCATGATTTTATACTTATATTTCTCCATGTTGATATTCAGATGTATTAGAAGGCAGCTAGGGTTAGCTCAGGACTAATTGTAGTTTGGAGCACCGTGTGGCGTCCCGGGAACTAAATTTCGGGGCGTTACAACTTATCCCCTCCCTCAACTATCTTGTTAAAATTGAAAGGCTAACTAAAAGATTCGCCATGATAAGAATTACTGTGTGATATCTCTTTCTCATCCATTTACATGAAATCTTTAGCTATTGCCTTTTCTTTGATTAGTCGTGTGAATGATATCAGCGGTGTAAGTTCAAAAGTATTTTAACATGGCTTTTGTATCTTGTCATTGGATTTTATCTTCGTAGAAACTCAAGACTATTAGTATTACTTGTTGATTTTATTTTTCCAATAAGCTACCATGAATAGATAAGTAGTTTTGAAGTTGAGATTTAGGGTAACATTTTCTCTTTAGGAGAGATAACTTTATTAATTTGGACCAAGTGAGTTAAGTATCGCAATAGTTCAAAATGGTTTTTATTTTCTGTTTAGTGTGCTAAGCTACTGTGTGATTAAATGCCTATGCCTATGGAAATGTTTCCTCCTCAATCTGCTCGTTTCTGGTTCATCTAAGTCACATTTTACTTATAATTAATTAATTATGCGAAGACCATTTAAAAATAAAGAAGCTTTTAGAAAAATTAAAGAATCTTTAATTAGTAATTATTCAGAATATATAAGTCTAAATAAAACAAAAGAAAATCCACAAAAACTAGCCTACTTAATTACATTAATATCTAGTATTGAATCAAAATTAATAACACATTTAAAATCCAGAAGAATGAAACATATACCACCTAATTATGATAAAATTAGATTTAGATATCCACCAAGATATTATGAATATAATTTAAAATGAATAAAGTACAACAATATAAAGAATTAAAACAAATTATCTCTGAAAAACGTAAAGAATTAAAAATAAGAATAAAAAGACTACATTATAATATATTTGCCGGAGTTAGTAAAAATTCAATAGATACACAAAAAGATGAAATATCAAAATTAGAATCACAAATAGATAGTTTAGAATATGTATATCAACATGACCTATTCACAATAAAATGAATAAAGAAGAATTTATAATAGATGAAAAAATATATGAAAACTACGAAGGATCAAAAATAAAAATAGTATTTTCTAATCTAGGACGAAGATATAAGAAAATAGGTGAACATTTATATCTAATGTTAGAAAAAGAAGAATTAAAATTAGAAGATAAATTAACAGCAATGGTAAGAATAGAAAAAGAAAATGAAGAGATAGATAGGAAAAAAGAAATAGAAAAAATAAAACAACAAACTACGGAAGATACACCAATAGAATTATATTTAGCAGACGATAGAATTATAAAACCTATAGAAAAAAGCATAATAACTGCCGTAAAAGGAAATCTAATATACCAAAAATTTAAATTTATAATAAGTGTAAATTATTCAGTAGTAGTAACAGATAGGAATATAGATAAATCATTAGTATTATATTGGAAAATATCAGAAATAGAATTAACCCCAGGAAGTAAAATATTTACAGCAAGATGTAAAAATCTATATGTATTAACAACAAAACGTAAAATAACAGGAAAAAATAAGATTAACAAAATACAAATAGAAAGCCCATTCGAACAAATAGTAAAAACAATAGATTATAATGATTATACCTATAGAGACATAGATACAGAAGAAAATTTAGAAATAGTAAATGATAGAATAAGTACAACAAAAAGAATAGCTAATGAAAAGCCAGAATCATCAAGCTCATCAAAAAGAACAAGTTTGACATTTTCTTATTATATCGATATTGAATTTTACTAACCTTGTATTTATTTGAATATGTATTTTGGTGTGGCTTGATTGAATTTGAATTAACTTTATATTTATTTAGTTTTGTTTAGCTTCAAAATATCTAGAATTAGTTTCCTTCGGGTAATCTTTTGTAAATTTAACGTCTATAGGTATAGTAGCACATATTATTTAACCATTTATTTTACATTCGCCAATTGATAGTTTTTTAATAAAAGAAAATTTTTGGTCTCAAGCATAAGTCTAAATAGCTAGTTGTCTTTTAAATTTGTTCAAAAGAATAGCATCAGTTTCCTTTAGTCTTTTACCTCGTCTGAATTGACATTTTTAAGTAAGTCACTAAATGATTTTAATTAGTCACCCATTTTGTTGTTTTTTAATTTTTACAAGTAACTTGCAATTAAAATGTGATTTTTATTCCATATTTCTTTCTTAACTCTATTTCAAGTTTTTATCAGATTTTCTAAAGTCTCTGAAGCACAAGATATACATATGTCATTACGCTACCGTATACGAGGTATATTTTATTACTATTATTTTATGATTATATTATTGTTTTACTACTATAATTATCAAATTATTATTATTTATACATTTTATCAACTCTATTACATATATACATTTCACTATTACAATTTATCTCCCATTTAATTTCTCTCCAATGGAGTTATACGAATTAAATTAACCTTTATATTTTTTCATACATCCTTAATAATACATATATTCATATTTATAATATATAAATTCACTTACTTTGAAACTGTACTTTCTCTACTCTAAAATGATTATTCACACACACAACCTCATGCACTTTTGAACATATTTCTTAAAAAATCATACGACTTTGTACCTTTTTAACATATGTAATATTACTACTCTAACATATGTAATATTACTACTCTTTCTTTTCTCTATTTCGGAAATATATATATATACTTAGCAATAATTTTACTACTCCCTCATATATGATAGCATTAAATCTTATATACCTTTGATTTCTTATCATTAAAATAATAATAATAGTAATAATAATAATAATAATAATAATAATAATAATAATAATAAAAAATACTTTTTCCAAAATATTCTTCCTAAAGTGAGTTTAAGGACTATCTTCGGATAGGCTCTCAGAGGTGCTTAACACCTTCACCTCGAGTAACCAAAACCCTTACTCAGAATCTCAAATGTTTTCAAAAGGCTAAAACTAGAGTTTTTACATAAAAATGCATTTTCCTAATTTTTTCTAAAAATTTAGGTGGCGACTCTAAAAATGAATTTTTTTAAAAAACAGAGAGTCACAGGGATCATCACATGTTGTGTGCTATTTTGTCAGTTCGAAATAAGGTGTGACAACGTGGCGACTTTGATGGGGTTATAAACTTAGGTTTTTACCTTAGCAGACTTAGTTTAGGATTATTGTTCTTTTTATTTTGTTGTTTTCTTTACCCGCACTTATATCCTGCTTTGTGTGAAAAGACGCAAACCAAATTCAAACTTGCGTTCCTTATTTGTTTGATCAGCACTACTTGTTACTACTTTATCATTTACATTTTTCCTATCGAGTCTTTGAATGTACACAGTTCACTCACTATGGTTAACACGAGGGGTGTCCCACACTCCTCCAAACCTTCTTTGGATTCTTTTAATTTCAGAGTTGGTGCAATTAGGTTAGTGCACCTTCTCGTTGCTATTCAGTCCTACTCTCAAACGTTTAAGAGAAACTCTTACTCTAGAAATAGGTCATGTTGCATACACCATAAGGGGGACGGTCCAAGGTATCGTCTCCACAACTAGGGAGCCACCCTTTTGTCAGAAGGTTATGAACCTTTATGACATACTTTGTGTTAAAATTAATTCAGATAGTCCAAAAATTGAACATTAATGGATTCAGAATAATTAGATGACTTTCTTTTGATCTCGTTGGTGGACGTGGAGTATTTGCAAAACTCTGCTTTCATTCAACACCATTTTCAAGTTGATAATCGTAAAGCAATACCCAAACTCGCCAACGTTTGTCAACTCTTTCTCAAAATACAAAGCATTGTTACAACTCTGCTTCACCGAATGTCTTTCTCAACGTCCATAAAAGGCCAGTGATTTTTCGTTCGACTTTCTCTTCAAGTCTACACATATGGAATACTACTAAGACTTCACCTATGTCTAACATTTTTTTTAATCCAGAAGGGCATGGAACACCATCAACTATTCTTCCGATGTCCGATTCTCTCTTTCTAGTCAACAAACAAAGAGTATTTTCTGAAACTCCACATTTACCTAACACCTTTCTTTATGACAATTAATGTAAAATTATTATTCATCTCCACTAACTTTTAACTCTTTCCAGCTAATGAGAGTAAAATATCACCAATACTCTTCTTACATTCGGTATCTCTATCACAAGATGCTCATTTATCAATAATGAGACTTGAGATACTTTGTTTTCGAAAGCACCATTTTATATTATTCTTACAAATTCATACTGATTGTACTTCTTGGTTACCATCATCAAAGCCTTTTTCGGTCACACTTGTTGGATAAATTCCCTTTTTATGGAAATCCAAAATGTTCTAAATCTTAAATGTGTTAAAATCTAGATTTATTTGTGTCAGTTTGTATGGACGTAGGTCTACCTCTGTCAAAAAAAGGATCTAAAACATAGGACACATTTACTTGACATTTTTCGAATGTTCTTATCTAACAACGTGAACTAACATTTTACTTTTCATTTATTTTTTGCATTTATCTTTTTATTCCCCTACAGAGGCTGATTGTGTTGATCAATAGAACTAGCAGACTTAAGCTATAAACCGAGAATGAACACCAATGTCATCAACCCAACTAGAAATGTTTCAGCACTAGCAAACATATAGGGACTTTCAAAAGACAAGATGATACAAATAAAGACGAACGTATTCTTCTTGTGGAGAAAAAACTCGAGACGTTAAGAGAAGAACTACACCAAGGAAAGTCCCCACATATCCATCCATGACTACTCTACCATACCCTCCTCTTTTTACATCACTAGGAACTCCGATACCTGAACACTATCCGTCAATGGAACCTCCCGCAACAGCTATTGGCTTAGCAAATCCATCATCCCATTCACACCTATCAACTCCAAAAAATTTCTTCATTGTACCCTAAGTTCCAATATTATCGCCTCTGCTTATAATATTCGACAGAAAAAAGATGTTATCTTTCAAGAATAATATATTTCTCTAATATTCGTGACTGAAACACCTGCCTTCACCATACCTACTAAAAGTGGGTTTTCGATGAATATAAGGACAAAAGAGAAAGACGACATAAGCATAAATGAGCCTCATAATCTAAAATGAACGATGAAACACCTCTAAGAAACTCAAGGCAGCGAGCGTTTGGACTATGAAGATTTATGCATTTATCCAGATGTTGATTTACTAGTCGAGTTCAAGCCACCTAAGTTTGACTTATTTGATGGAACCGGCGATCCCCATACCATTTAAGAGCATATTATGATAAATTGGTCGGTATTGGCAAATATAAGAAGCTCATAATGAAGTTTATTAGAACCTGCATGGAGAGGCTCTCACTTGGTACGCCAAATAAGACCCTCGTTATTGGCATAAATGGAGCGACATGACTAAAGGCTTTATGAATCGTTTCAAGTTTAACACAGAAATCACACCTGATTGACATTCCCTCATTAGTATACATAAGAAACCCTCCGAATCATTCCATGAATACGCTTGACAATGGAGTACTGAGGCAGGAAAAGTCCAACCACCAATGGAAGAAAGTAAATTGACGAAGTATTTTATCCATAGTCAAGAAAGGGTCTATTTTGAAAGGATAATGTCCAAGTTGAGGCAGAAGTTTGTCGATTGCATCAAAATGAGGAAGTTTATAAAAGAGGCAATTAACTCTTAAAAGATCAAGTCGACAAACAGCTCGAGCGAATTTACTCAGTTGGAGTTCATCAAAGGGGCTAAGGTGGAGAATGAAGAAGAAATATTTGTTGTGATACCGGACGACTCAATACCTGAATCATCCCAATCACTTCAAAATCTGGATAACGAACTAATGCAAATATCGGGTCACAAGGTACATCATACCTACAATATCCAACAAAATCACCTTCAACCTTGAACTCCTACATACCAAAATCCACCACAACTATGTGTACCAATCCAACTGTCAGTTCACCAAAATCAGAGACCTTTTGCGCTAAGACAAAATCCGAAGGGTAAGTGCAATCGAAGTTGCACTAAATTTATTGAACCATTGATACTTTTGTTTGAAAGACTGAGAGATGTAAATTTGTTGCAACCCGAGCTGGGGAAGATTCCTAACCTATTACCTAGATGGTTCGATGAAAGAAAATGATGTGCTTTCCACTCTGGAGTTCAGGGGCACGATACTAAAGATTATAATAGGTTAAGGCACAAAATAGAGTATTTGATCAAGACAGGGGCAATCCAATGTATCGTAGTCAAACCAAATGCAAATAATGATCTGTTGCCCAATCAAAGAGCGTATATGACATAAGAAACACCATCATTCGCATCGGGCCAACAGAAACTCTTTTATGAAGCACTTTGTAGAGAATGCTCGTTTCAGCAGATATAGATAAGAGAAAATTTTCAAAAGTTGATCAACTCAGAAGCTGCCAATAGTGTCCTACACTCAAATCTATGTTTTAAATAAGATTCACTCTAATTGCCATATAATAGAACTATGTTTTGACCTGATTTCTCACGGTGAGATACATAGGCAACCCTCGCTAGGTTCGATTATACTTAAGTAGAATCATTTTCTCTTTTGTAATTGGAACTACGTGTGACCTGATTTCCCTTAGTGGGATACGCAGGCAGCCTGCATAAGGTTCGATCCTTTTATAATAAAAAATTCCATAATCCCCTAACGACGATCAAAATTTGAATATGATGATAACTAGAAAACTTGACACGTTCCATCAAGGACGTCCTGAGATATGCAACAAAGAATCGTTGAGAAAGTCTCTTCAAGAACCTAGGGAAATTTTTGGAGAATGCTCCAAAACAATGAAGAAATGGTCCAAATTCACGTCAAGGCTAGGACATTCAACTCAAAAGTTTTACAATCAAGGTTGATTCATACCAAATAATGCAAGTCATCACTAAAGTTGTACGGTAAGAACGAAAAATAAATTCTCTACAATATCGGAAGAAATGCACCAAGGATCAATATAAAAGACACTCAAACCACTTGACACGAGGATCTTCTCTATAAATATTGTTGGAAAATACTATTAATTCAAACTCTTTAGGATCACATTAACAATCAGTGTAGGATTGACTTACTCATTACATCGGTCATAGGGGGTTAACTGAATCTTCAGATGGCTCGTGTCTATTTAGAAAATGAAAAGGAAGTCAAATAACAAAGGATGATAATCTATACCCATAATCCCGAGGAGAATTTCCAAAGAAGAGATATTCTAAAAAAGTATTCAAGTTTGGATTACGACTAATATCTCATTCGTGAAAAGACATCTAAATTGGCCAGTAATGTGACCACATAGTGGACCCAAAAAGAGTTCATCTATGAAGATGCCCACAAGATAAAGAGACCATCAAAGAAGTGCCCAAAGAAATATTCAGAGTTTAGTAAGGAAGACTCGTGCATATAATCAAGCCTCTTGCTTCCACCAAAATATGAGTCATCGAGACTACATGTGAATATATTTTACACAATATGTTCACTTCTCTCCCGCTCAAAACCATGCCATGAAGGAAGCAACATTGAGATACAAATCTCAAAACTTTGATTGACTCCAATAACTTACAAGAGTATCAATCGAATTAAGGAATGTTTTTATACTAATCCAAAAGCGATAGGACATTGAAGATTCTTATATAAGAGACACTGCTCGAAAATAACTATATGGGCCTTTGAAGGCAAGCTCATAATTATCAACCTTACCATTCTCCACCCACCCGCCCTTATGGACAAATTTCTTAATTCTCCTCATGCAAAACTATGCTTTGACCTGATTCCTATTCTAGGATACGTAGGCAGCTTGAGTCATGCTCGGTCATATCAATAAAATATTATTTTATCTTTTAAAAAATTTCATTTATCATCACAAACCACATCGATCGCATCACTTTGACAGAATTTCGAAAGCAAAGAGCAAGATAGAGAAAGTCCCCGTCAGAAGATATACCAGTAAGAGCGAATCATTTGGAATTAGGAAGCATCACCACTCTATATCCTAAATATAACAAATAGATTTTCATTTGTCGGAGGGTTAAAGGACGATATAGATACTAGGCCGAGTTCTCGAACAACATAGAATAAACACTCCTTCCCCGAACTAAGAACTTTCTTTGAGGGCAGGAATAACAATTCTACAACAAAAGTTCAAACATCTTGGAAGCCCAGATACTGCCTCACCATCACGAGCTGAGCACTCAAGTATCATCAATTTATCCATAATTATTCCAAGAGTCCAAAGAATTCTCTCAAATTTTGTAGGTCATGATAGTGTTTAAAAAGGCCCGCATCAAGTATCTTACAACATTCCATCAGAAATTCAACCTCGCGTCGTTATCATAAGCAGGATGTCAGGTTTTGTCAACTCATTCACTAGTATTTTTTTCACTCTAAAAGGAATTTCTTAAATTTTTGCAGGTTACATTAAAGGGATATCCCCATCGAGCCTCAAACATCAAATATTAACCAATTGTTCACAAAACTCTAACATAATAAATATAGGGGAGTCCACCTCGAACAATAGGACAGGGGAAGTCTTCCTCGAACAATAGGATAGGGCAAGTCCACCCTGAATAATAGGGAAAGGAAAGTCCGCCTCGAACAATAAGACAGGGCAAGTCCACCCCAAACAATAGGATAGGGCAAGTCTGCCCCGAACAATAGGGGGCAAGCCCGCCCCCAAAAATAGGGCATATAACACAACTTTTACTTCTCCAGCAAACTGTCTCGCTAAATGGAGAACTTTACATTTTCATCAATCACCCTACCGGTCAGAAGCCTCTACAGCGCAAGATGCATCGTCTATCAATACCTACAATTCCACTCATCATGACAGAGACATCAATATTTGTTTGAATATCTATATTCTACTCTTTACAATACTATTTTTATTTATAATTTTAAACCACAATAAGTACTTTCTCACTCCTTTTAACCTATTTTGTAGGACAACGCATTACAATATGGAACTGCCCTCTAAGCAGCAAATTGGGCCAAGCTAGTGAAATGTCAAGCATCCCTAACTTTGTTAAGGATTCATTCTTGAAGCTCAGCTCGTCCCAGTTCTCACATATTAGAGTTTTTGAACACTTTTATATCTCAGTGGCATTAAAACTCGATATTAGGGCAATTTTAAGATTCTAAGATCATTTTTCTCCCAAAAACCCTCTGTTGAAATTGCTTTGAAAACCTTCTCTATTACAACCATCTTTTAGTACTACAAGTGGCCTGATTTCCATCTCTTTCAGGGATACATAGGAAGCTTAAATATGACCACGACCGTACTCACTCTTCGTGCCAAAATCATTTATTCGTTACTATAAAATAAAGCAGTGTCACCATAATTCAACACTAGGCAAATTTTGAGATTCCATCAAATTTGTTGTATCTCTACGTTCCTGGACTACATATGGCCTGATTTATCGTGAAGCTCGAGATATGTAGGCAACTCAAAATCAGAGCTCGATCATACCCCCTAACAACCAAACCGCTTCACAAACTACAAATGATCCAATTTCTCGTGAAACCCAAGATATATATGTAGGCCGCTCAAAAATCGAAGCTCAGTCATAATCTTTCAAACTTCCACTTTTGCCCGAGACAAAATTGGCTACATCAACGTAATTTTCTAAAAATTTTCACATTAATCTTCTGTCAATCAGCGGCAATTGTTGACACTCAATTTTGGCTCGTCTATTTCCTTTAGTTACTTTTTCTATGCTTCTTAGTCCTGAATAATTTTTCAAAATAAATTCATATTTTAATTTTAATAAATTATTTGGAAAATAAAAAAAGAAAGTTTATTGTTTTTTTTCCTGTCATATTTTGAATACTTTAATAAAATATAATTAGATATTTAATTTTTAAAAATCACATAAAAATATTTTGATACTCGTATTCATATTTTTCTAATTATTTTTGTACTATATATATAAATTACGTAATTATTATATTGAACTATGTACAATTTTTATACGCGTGTATTAAACTAATTTTAAGACGATAGAAGCATGGGTAAAATTAATTTTAAGTGAGAAAGAAAATATTTGGACCAAATATAATCCAATCCTAATATTATTTACTCAAGCCTAATTCATTTATCAATTTTTGGATAAAAAAGGTTTAATTTTGACCCAAACCCAATCCATTTAAAATACAAAATCAGCCTTTTATACACACACAAAACACACTTTTCTAGTTTGAGTTTATTTTAAACCATGATTAAGTGATCAAATGGTCTAAGATCAAATCAAGATTTTCAACTCCCAAAACATAGTTTTTTCTCCCTTTTCCTGGGAAAAGGCATCATTCCACCCCATACTATACAAAAAAAGTCTAAGTCACGCTTAAATTATATAAGTGACCTATTACACACCTTAATTATATTAAAGTGATATTATTACCTCCCCGCGACCCTCATTCTAAGGTGCGTGTGTTACACTTATTTTAGGTGCGTCCAACCTATTAAATAATAAAAGTAAATGGCTAAAAACATTAAGGGAAAAGACATCATTTTCACCCAAAACTGTAATCAAAAAGTCGAATCTGCACCTAAACTATATAAGTGACATATTACACACCTTAACTATAAAAAATGATACTTTTTACTGATGTGGTGCTGACGTGGCAGCGCGTGTAAAACACCACACCACATGCAAGTGGTGATAGCCTCATAGGGTGTAAATAATTTTACCTTTTTTTAGTTTAAATGTGTAATAAGTTATTAGTATAGTTTAGGTATGATTTCGAATTTTCAAATATAATTTATAATAAAAATGATGTGTTTTCCTCTTTTTGCCCGGATTATCAAAAGAAAAGAGAGACAAGTCTCTTTCTCTCATTCCTAAAATGCATCTTTTCCCCTTCCCCATACCTCGTTCAATCTCCATTAACTTTACCAAATTACAACACCAAACAGTCCCTATCTTCCCTCATTCTTCCTCTGTTCTCATCTCCTTCAAACAAGAAAAACCCTAGCCATGGCTTACATCACCTCTGCCACGACTGAATGCACCTGCCAAGCTTCATCCTATTATCAGGCATTCCGGCTCTTGACTCCAATAAATCAGTGATGAAAAGTGCCGAATCAATTATAAAGCAAAAAATGATTCAAATCTACTATTAATGCTTGAGAGTCGTCCAAATTTGCAAGAGAATTGTCCTTCTCAACTTTTTGAAATTTGAATTTCCTCTATCATTTATTTGTTGGCTTTCCATGAAGTTTTGGGTTTCAAATTTGGATTTTGAGATCTGGATTTGCCAATGAATACCCACAATTTCATTCTTCAAAGGCCGGGGGGGGGGGGGGGGGGGGGGGGAGGGGGGGATATTCATAGGTTTTGATCCCCCACAATACTCGTTGGGCATAAAAATATAGAGAATTTTTCATTACCAGTTAATAGTCTTTTGTCTCCCTTGGTCTGAGTTCGAGTTTTGAAACCCCAAAAACTTGACATTAGAGCCTCAGCTTGCTGCCCAACACAAGGTGAAACTTCTATCCTGTCTAATTAAATTGCATTTTTTTTTTTTTTTGATAATTTGATCGTTTGGGTTCGATTGGTTGATTGTGGATATGAATATGCAATAAAATGGTCTGTGGATGCTCAATTTTGTTCACATTAGGAAGTGTGTTTGTAAAGTGTTCATAGTTTGCAATATGGCATGCATAATACTTGTGAAGTTTGAGTTTTCCAAATAAAATAGCTGTTTTGTTTCATCATCTGAAAACATGAACTTGAAACAGATTTTCTTGCATCGTTTGATTTCATGTAATATTTTTTAGTATGCGTTTCAGGTATTAGCAATCTTGAACCAGTCCAGAACAAACTCCTTAAAGCTGTAAGTTCTTTCGATAGAAATCCGGTGGGCTGTTTGAGGTCGTTTTGATGTGGTTTTGGCTGCTTTTAACGTGGTAATTTTGACGTAAATATGTAAGTGTTTGATAAGTGTTTGATCGATGTATTTACAAGGTGTCGGTAGCTCCATTTTCACGTAAGGGGTTTTAAAAAATGGCCACAAATCCTCGGTTGTCCGTCATAAAATTTATACCTTAAGGATTAGCCATGATAAGAATTACCGCGTGGTATCTCTTTCTCATTCAATTATATGTAATCTTTAGCTATCGTCTTTCTTTGTTAAGTCGTGTGAATGATATCAACGGTGCAAGTCCAAAAGTATTTTAACATAGCTTTTGTATCTTGTCATTGGATTCTCTCTTCTTCGTGGAAATTTAAGACTATTAGTATTACTTATTGATTTTATTTTTTCAATAAGCTACCTTGAATAGATAAGTAGTTTTGAAGTTGAGATTTAGGGCAGCATTTTATCTTTAGGAGAGATAACTTTATTAGTTTGGACCAACTGAGTTAAGCACCGCAATATTTCAAAATGGTTTTTTATTTTCTATTTAGTGTGTGCTAAGCTACTGTATGATTAAATATATGTGTCTATGGATATGTTTCCTCCTCAATCTGCTCGCTTCTGGTTCATCTAAGTCACTTTATAATCGCTTTTATTTCTTTGCTTTGTTTTCATGTATACTTTCGAGAACTGGAGTTTTGCAGTGGAACTCAATTCAACCCATAGTATCAGGTCAACAGTTATAGGATCATCAAAGTTCAGGGTCTACATAGTTAGGAGTTGGTTCTGTCAAAAGAACTTAGCTTATCTTCTTCTTTCTTTACATTTTCTTATTATATCAACATTTATTTTCGCTAACCTTGTATTTATTTGATTATGTATTTTGGTCTGCTTTGATTGAATTTGAATTAACTTTATATTAATTTAGTTTTGTTTAGCTTCAAAATATCTAGAATTAGTTTCCTTCGGGTAATCTTTTGTAAATTTAACGTCTATAGGTATAGTAACACATTATTTAACCATTTATTTTACATTCGCCAATTGATAATTTTTTAATAAAAGAAAATTTTTGGTCTTAAAGGTAAATTCTTGAGTTGCAGTCCGTTCGGCTATGTTGTATGGAGCGGAGTGTTGATCAGTCAAGAACTTACACATTCAAAAGTTGAAAGTGGTAGAAATGAGGATGTTGCAGTGGATATGCGAACTTACTAGGAGTGACAGAGTAAGGAATGAGACTATTCGAGAGAAGGTGGGTGAAGCTTCGGTAGAGGACAAGATGCGGGAAATGAGGTTGAGATGGTTTGGGCATGTGATGATGAATGAGACTATTCGAGAGAAAGTGGGTGAAGCTTCGGTGGAGGACAAGATGCGGGAAGTGAGGTTGAGATGGTTTGGGCATGTGATGAGGAGGGACACTGATGTCCCAGTTTATAGGTGTGAGAGGTTCGCCTTGGAGGGTTTCAGATAGGGTAGGGAAAGGCCAAAGAAATATTGAAGAGAGGTGATTATACGTGACATGGAGCAGTTACAGCTTACTGAGAACGTGATCCTGGATAGAAAGGTTTGGAGGACGCATATTAGGATAGAGGGCTAATGCGTGTAGAGTCGTCTTAGGCAGTAGGGCCTTGTGCATAGGTTAGAGCTTCTAGTTAGGAGGGTTGGGGAGGTGTGCCTTTTGTTTGTTAATGTATAATATTGCTTTGCGAGTGTTGTACCTCTGTTATTTCTCCTTGTTTCATGATTTATGATAACATTGATTACTGTTATTTTGTCTTGAGCCAGGGATCTATCGAAAACAGTCTCTCTACTTCTTTGGGGATAGTGATTCGCCTGCGTACATTTTACTCTCCTCATATCCTACTATGTGGGAATATACTGAATTTGTTGTTGTTGTTGAAGCATAAGTCTAAATAGCGAATTTTCTTTAAAATTTGTTCAAAAGACTAGCATCAGTTTCCTTTAGTCGTTTACCTCGTCTTGATTGACACTTTTAAGTAAGTCACTAAATGATTTTAATTACTCACCCTTTTTTCTTTTAATTTTTATAAGTAACTCGCCATCAAAATGTGTTTTTTAGTCCATATTTCATTCTTAATTCTATTTCAAGTTTTTGTCAGATTTTCTTAAGTCTCCGAAGCACAAGATATGTGTTTCTTTATGCTACCGTATACGGGTATATTTTATTACTATTATTTTATTATTATATTATTGTTTTATATCTATAATTATCACATTATTATTATTTATACATTTCATCAACTCTATTACATAAATACATTTCACTATTACATTTTTATATCCCACTTAGTTCACTCCAATGGAGTTATACGGATTAAATTAACCTTTATATTTTTTCATACACCCTTAAAAATACATATATTCATGTTTATAATATATAAATTCTCACTTACTTTGAAACTATACTTTCTCTACTCTAAAATGATTATTCACATGCTTAACCTCGTGCACTTTTGAACATATTTATTACAAACCTACACGACTTTGTACCTTTTTAACATATGTAATATTACTACTCTTCCTTTTCTCCTTTTTCGGAAACATATATATTTTGTAATACTTTTACTACTCCATCGTATATGATAGCATTACATCTTATGTACCTTCAGTTTCTTATCATTAAAATAATAATAATAATAATAAATATTTTTACCAAAATATTCTTTCTAAACTGAGTTTAAGGACTATTTTCGGATAGGATCTGAGGGGTGCTTAACACCTTCCCTTCAAGTGACCAAAATCCTTATTTAGAATCTCAAATATTTTTGAAAGGCTAAAAACGGAGTTTTTACATAAAAATGGATTTTCCTAATTTTTTTTCTAAAAATTTAAGTGACGACTCTAAAAGTGAATTTAAAAAGAATCAGAGTCATAACAACAACCATATGTTGTGTGCTGTTTTGACTGATTCAAAATAGGGTGTGACAATGGTTTTCTGAATCGAAAAAAAATAATAATACAATTTCAATTTCTCATTTCTCTGTTTTTGCTCATAAGAGCTTCCATAGCCATGGCAGTTAGTGTCTTAGTTGCATAATTTTCTCATGGTATCAGAGCATCGATTGAAGATGCTAGATAGATAGAGCTTAGATCTCTATAGCGCAAACGAGAATACATCTGTTCAAGCTAAAGTTCTTAGTTTAGCTAAAATCTTTATTTTTCTTCTTCTTCTTCATTGATTAAATTTAGTTGAATTTCAAATGCAGTAGTTGTAGAATTGATTTACAATGGCTCCAAAGATTGATTCGAATGATCCTCTATTCATTGGAGCTTCAAATGTATCTGGAGCAACTCGAATTCCATTTAAATTGATTGGATCAGAAAATTATGAAGTGTGGAGTAGGTCAATGAGGATCGCGTTACTGGGAAAAAGGAAATTTGGTTTTGTTACTGGTGCATGTAATAAAAACATGTATAGAGAAGAGTTGCATGCACAATGGGAGACTTGCAATGCCATAGTACTGTCATAGTTCATGAGTACAGTGATTGTTGAGCTGCTAAATGGTACTCCCTCCGTTTTATAATAAATGAATTGTTGAATTTTGGCACACATATTAAGGAAAAAATATTAAAGACATAAATTTAACACAACTTTTCATTTTTACCCTAAAAAAAGAAAAAGTTGACCTTGAAATACTTTTTCAAAAGTTAATTGGTTGTCAAATCATAAGGGCAAATTTGGAAAAAAATTCAATGATTCACTTATTTTGAAACGCCAATAAATACCCCAACAATTCACTTATTTCGAAACGGATGGAGTATTGTGTATGCAATACGTGCTTATGAAGTATTGGAGAATATGAAAGAGAGGTTCAATAAAGTGAATCGTGTAAGGGTATATCAATTGCACATATAAATTAACACATTGACACAAGGAATCGACTCAGTCGCCACTTATTTCACTAAGCTTAAGAATCTGTGGAATGAGTATGATGCAGTGATCCTAGCTCCATCATGTGATTGTCCATGATCTATGGACTATATAGATCACTTATTTGAGCTGAGATTAATACAATTTCTGAGAGGCTTGAATGATTTCTCTAATCAGGCTAGAAGGCAGGTCTTGTTGAAAAGAATTACACCAACTCTAAATCAAGTTTATGCTATGATAGCAGAGGATGAAATTCAGCATCTAACATGTGCTTCCATCTCAAATGACAAGGCTGATCCTTTTTCAATGCAGGTGAAAAGAAGCTTGGATATGAACTATAGAAGTCAGAATTATAAAAGAAAGAGATGTGATTATTATCACTTCAATGAACACACAAAAGAGAATTGTTACAAACTAATAGGTTATCCTGTTTACTGGAAACAAAAGAGGAATATAAACTACAGTAATGGAGGTTCAAAAGGGTTCATGTATCATAATTAGGAGTCTGGGAAACTCAATGGCTATGGAAATCAGTCTGCAAGCCAAGTTAGCACTCAATTTTCATCTAATTACTTTCATGGACAGGTTGACGGTGGAGATGTTGCTTGTTCTATCCATGAAGGAGGTCAAAAGAAAGTTAATAATGCAATGCTAGCTAAAGGTCAATGTTTCACTGATGGAGAACATAAGTAGATCATGGAACTTCTGCATGTAGATCAGTAGGATGTTAATCAAACTAACATGACAGGTATAACTTCATGTTTATTCTCTAATTTTGAGCATCAGGAATAAATAGTAGATTCTGCTGCTACTCATCATATTACATCAAATAAAAATATAATTTCCATAAGAAATGAGGAAGTGAGAACATGAGTGGATAAAATGAATCTACCAAATAGAACAAAGGCTAATATATCATACACTGGAGAAACATTAGTTTTCCAAGAAGAATCTATGAAGGATGTATTATTTGTGCCAGATTTTAAACTAAATTTGTTGTCAGTTTGTAAGGTTACTAGACAGTTATCTTGCTTTGTATTCTTTTACCCTAATTTCTGTGTATTTTATGATCTTTACATTGGCAGGGTGAAAGGAATTGGTAGAGAAAGAGGAGGATTATACATTTTTAAAGAAGTTTCTGTAGTAAAGAATGAACATGTAGTGAAAGGCAAGTTGATTGCAGGTTTGACTGTATGTGAGAGCAGCTTATGGAACAAAAGGCTTGGCCATCCATCCACACAAGTATTGAGGTTATTAGATCTTTTAGCTTATCATAATTATGTTGATTTATAGAATAAATTCCATGTCTGTCCATTAGCTAAACAGACCAAATTAACATTCCATGTCAGTGAAACCAAGTTAAGTATGTGTTTTGATATTATACATATGGATTTGTGGGTCCTTATAAAACTCTAACCTTTGATAAGAAATTCTACTTTTTGATAATTGTAGTAGGTATACCTGGATTTATTTACTGGAACTTAAGTCTGAAACTATTGTGGCTCTCAAAAGTTTTCTGCTAATGATTAAAACTCAATTTGGAATAGGTGTATAGGTTATAAGAACTGATAATGAAACTGAGTTCTTTAACAGTCAATGTAGTGAATTATTCATGTCTTTGGGCATAGTGCATCAAAGTAGTTGTCCTTATACACCACAACAAAATGGTGTAGTAGAAAGAAAACATAGACAGACTTTAAATATAGCCAGAGCAATTAAATTTCAGTCACAAATGCCTATTAAGTTTTGGGGTTTGGCAATTCAAGCTGTTGTTTATCTAATGAATAGATTACTATCTTTTCCTATTGATGGTAAAAGTTTATATGAGGTGTTACTTTCTAAATCAACCTCACTATCTTATCTAAGGGTAATAGGTTTATGTTATGCATCAACATTACCTAACAGAGATAAGCTTTTTGAGAGAGCCATACCAATAGTGTTGATGGGATATTCTACTACACAAAAGGGATACTTGTTGGATTTGTCCACCAATAAGCTATTTGTCAATAGAGATGTTACATTTCAAGAAGATGTATTTCCATTTGCTGCTCAAAAGGATTCATATCAGTCTATAGACATATCACAACCTGGTGTAGAGAATAATGATGAAGCAAGCACTGATGTTTCTATAGATATAGATGGTGATCACACTTCACATGCAGAAGAATTGCATCAAAATTCTCCTACATCTGCTTCACTAAAAGACATACTTGAACCTTCATATGCTCTAATATTTGATCCAGTGTCCTCACATTCAGACAATATAGGTCCTGTGTCCTGTCAACCTAGAAGGACACCTAGAATGACTAAGGAACCTATTTGGATAAAGGACTATGCAGTACCTGGGAAAAGGAAAGGCACTAGATATTTGTAATACCCCGTGTTAGTCTTAGCTCAGTTCAGCCCATAGTGCATGTACAAGAGGCTTAGCACCTAAAAATTTAGTGTTGAAGACTTAGTTTTATTTTTGACCTCTTAACTTCGATGATTTTTAAAGTGACCTTCCCGACCTTGAGATGATGATTTCTAAGTTAATTCATGTTCAGGGGTGTAAGTAGCATATCTCGAAGAAGTTTTGGATTTTTCGAGCAAGGATCGAGGTATGTTTGGATTTTAATTCCAGAACCTCACCGCAATTGTGCGCATCACGGTGGGTTTAATGATGGCATCCTTGGTACATCGCGGTGATGGCCAAATCAGCATCCCAGTTACTAATTTAAATTTTAGAGGGGCAGTCTTGTCTTTTTTCAACACCCCAATTCGTAAAAACATGGGATTAAACCGCTGATAGGGCATTATTTGCTTACTTTCCCTAATTTTATTCTCAAATAAACCCTAACCTTTCCCCAAAATCATTAAGTTCAATCACAATTCCTTCAAGAAAACTTAAGAATTCAAGCTTTACCACCCAAGGACTATCAAGAAAGTTAATTCTTTTGCAAGATTAAATCTTTAAGGTATGTTAGATGTTTATTCATGTGCCCTTTTCACCCATGGAGTCCAAGAACCTATTTTTATGTCTTAACTAATGAATTTACATGTTTACAATGAGTTATTTTCATGAAACTTTTATGAATTTCAATTATACATGATGTTTGCAAGTGATTTTAGTTAGAAAATAGCCCTTACACGTTTGAAGCATGAAATTTCATGTTAAATCCCGAATGTATGGTTTTAGTGTTGTGATTATGTTATTACCATATGTTTCAATTATTCCCATGCCTAAGTTCATGAATTTCAAGTGTTTGATGAAATGCCTAAATGGTTGTATTTTGAACAATGACTACTTATTATGCTTTGAAGCTTTAGTATGTTTCTACTGGTAATGTTATCGAGTCCTGGGGGTTATGAATACTCGAAAACTTAGTTGTTTACTTAGTCTCAGTATTTTTAAAATGGTTTTGGATATATTAGAGTATTATCAGTTCAGTCAGTTATCATATCAGTAAGCTTAGTCCAGTTCAGTAATCAGAGTCAAGTCCAGTTGAGAGTAGGATTTAACACCGAGTGAACCCAAGGATGGGGGCTCACTTTCTAGTTGAGGGTGTGACCTTTAGTAGCAGTCTTTACATTCCAGAACTACGTAGCCAGCATAGTTTGAGATGTTAAACTGAAAGTTGAGGGTTGACATACATATCACTAAAGCACTTGCCAATAAAGGGTGACTCTTTAGTCCTTCGGGACTTCACTTTAGTGGATTCACACAGCTAGTGTTAGTACCCGTGGCATGGTACTGACACCCTTCCAACTGGGGTCATAAGTTGGACCCCAATTAGCTCATATTAGGGCATGTTGGTTAGATGATAGCTCTCATAGTTTCAATCCAGTCTCAGTTCGGAAGTCAATTCAGGTTTGCTTGATCATAACATATATTTTATCAGTTAAATCAATACTCAGATTTTAGTATTTTAGTTTACAGACTATTCTAGTATCATGTGATATGCTTGGTCATGCATTTTTAGATTTTACAACCTTCATGCATACTATGCATCAGTTATCTTATGCCATTCATTAATTTAGTTATTATTCATGCACACGAGCCCATGCATATTAGCCTAACCTCATTTAGCATATCAGTACATTCAAAGTACTGACCGTATACTCAATTCTTACGCTATGATGTCTCATATCATAGGTTCAAACGCTCAGATTCCCAATCGTACTTAGACATTCCAGCGCATCAACAGTAGCAGCAGTGGTAAGTCCTCATATTCTGAGAACCGATTATGTTTATTTCAGTATTTTACTTCAGTTAGATAGTTGGAGTTAGTTGGGGCCTGTACCTTCAACTCTTATTCAGTCAGTTTAGAGACTTTCAGATAATTTAGTTAGTTTTATCATTATTTTACCAGTTTTCAGATGATTGATTTTAGATACTTATTTCTAGGCTTATAATTTCAAAGATATTTTCTTGTATTTAAAACCTTATGACATATTCAGTTGTTTCCGCATAGGTTCATCACCCGTATATTATTCAGTGCTCATAGTAGGTACAACTCATGGGTTAGCTTGTAGTTACTTATGATCGTAAGCACCGTGTGGCGTCCAGGGTGTACTCCCAGGGCGTTACAATATTCCATTGCAAACTGCTTATCATTCAAACATACCATTCTTATATATCAGTGCTATGTGAGCATCTTTTCACAATTAATAGAGCCACAGTTTTTCAATTAAGCTGCAACAGATAGTAGGTGAATTCAGGCTATGAAGTTGGAGATCGAGGCACTTGAGGATAACAACACTTGGGAGGTAGTTAACTCACCACCTGGTAAGAATGCTATTGGCTCTACATAGGTATATAAGATAAAGTACAAGGCAACTGGTAAGGTTGAAAGGTTTAAGGTAGGGCTGGTAGCTAAGGGTTACAACTAGTAGGAAGGTTTGGATTATCATAACACCTTTTTACCTGTAGGAAAAATGGTCACTGTCAGATGTGTCATTACTCTTGCTTTGTTAAAAGGATGGTCATCCTATCAAATGGATGTCTATAATGCTTTTCTATAAGGAGATTGATGAGGAAGTGTATATGAAGATGCATGAAGGTTTTCAGCAGAAAAAAAGTCATAAAATGTGTAGGTTGCTTAAGTCATTATATGGACTTAAACAAGCCTCTAGGCAATGGAAGCTCAAGCTCACTACAACACTCATAACTGCAGGTTTTAATCAGAGTGCTCATGATTACTCCCGGGGCGTTACAATATCCCATTGCAAACTACCTATCATATGAACATACCATTCCTATATATCAGTGCTCTGTAAGCATCTTTTCACAATTAATAGAGCCACAGTTTTTCAGCCAAGCTACAATAGATGATAGGTGAATTCAGGCTATGAAGTTGGAGTTCGAAGCACTTGAGGATAACAACACTTAGGAGGTAGTTGACTCACCACCTGGTAAGAATGCTGTTGGCTCTAAATAGGTATATAAGATAAAGTGCAAGACAATTGGTAAGGTTGAAATGTTTAAGGCAGCGCTGGTAGCTAAGGATTATAACTAACAGAAAGGTTTGGATTATTATGACACCTTTTTACCTATAGCAAAAATGGTCACTGTTAGATGTGTCATTACTCTTGCTTCGTTAAAAGGATGGTCTTCGTATCAAATGGATGTCTATAATGCTTTTCTACAAGGAGATTGATGGGGAAGTGTATATGAAGATGCATGAAGGTTTTCAGCAGAAAGGAAGTCATAAAATGTGTAGGTTGCTTAAGTCATTATATGGACTTAAACAAGCCTCTAGACAATGAAATGTCAAGCTCACTACAATACTCATAACTGCACGTTTTAATCAGAGTGCTCATAATTACTCCCGGGGCATTACAATATCTCATTGCAAACTACTTATTATACAAACATACCATTCCTATATATCAGTGCTATGTGAGCATCTTTTCATAATTAATAGAGCCACAATTTTTCAGCCAAGCTACAACAGATGATAGCTGGATTTGGGCTATGAAGTTAGAGATCGAGGCACTTGAGGATAACAACACTTGGGAGGTAGTTGACTTACCACCTGGTAAGAATGCTATTGGCTCTAAATAGGTATATAAGATAAAGTATAAGGCAACTGGTAAGGTTGAAAGGTTTAAGGCAAGACTGTTAGCTAAGGGTTACAACTAGTAGGAAGGTTTGGATTATCATGACACATTTTCACCTGTAGCAAAAATGGTCACTGTTAGATGTGTCATTACTATTGCTTCATTAAAAGGATGGTCTTTTCATAAAATGGATGTCTATAATGCTTTTCTACAAGGAGATTGATAAGGAAGTGTATATGAAGATATATGAAGGTTTTCAGCAGAAAGAAAGTCATAAAATGTATAGGTTGCTTAAGTCATTATATGGACTTAAACATGACTCTTGGCAATGGAATATTAAGCTCACTACAACACTCATAACTACAGGTTTTAATCAGAGTGCTCATGATTACTCTTTATTTACATTGAAGAAGCCAACATGAATGGTAATAGTGTTGGTTTATGTGGATGATTTGTTGATTACCGGAGATAATGAGGCAATGATCTCTGAAGCTAAAAAAATCCTGTACAAATAATTCAGACTCAAAGATTTAAGGGAACTTAAATATTTTTGGGTATATAAGTGTTGAGATTACCACAAGAGGTTGTCTTGGATTAGAGAAAATAACTTCTAGGACTAATTTTAGAGTCTTCTTTAGCTGGCACAAAACCAACTTCAACACCACTAGAGTCCAATGCCAGGTTGACATTAGTAGACTATGATAAAGTCACAGGCCTTACTTATGATGTTGTTTTGAAATATGCAAATTCCTGTTAGAGGTTAATTGGTAAACTCATGTATGCTACCATCACCAGTCCAGACATCACCTATGCTATATAAATTTTGAGTAAGTTCGTGCAAATGCTAAAGGGATCTCATCTGGAAGCAGCACATAGGGTAGTCAGGTACTTAAAGGGCTCTGTAGGTCAGGGCATTTGGTTGAATGCACAGCCTAACACAAACTTGGTTGTTGGTGTGATTCAGATTGGGCTGCATGCCCTAATACAAGAAGGTATGTGACTGGATACGTGGTGCATTCTGGAGGCTCTTTAGTGTCTTGGAAGTCTAAGAAGCAACACACTATTTCAAGAAGTTTAGCTAAGGCTGAATATAGAAGCACGACTTCAGCTATTGTAGAACTAACTTGGCTAGAGGGGTTGTTTGCAAAGTTGAATGTGTAGTTTCCTAAACCAATCACCTTGTTTAGTGACAATAAATTAGCTATATAGCTTGCTAGTAATCCTATCTTTCATGAGAGGACTAAACACATTGAAATTGACTGTCACTTTATAAGGGACAAGATAAAGAGTGTTCTGGTGTAGACTTTATATGTGTCTACACACAATCAGGTAGCAGATATCTTGAAGGCTTGGGGCATGATCAACACTCTCATTTGTTAAGAAACCTTGTTGTGCTCAACATTTTTGCACCTATCAGCTTGAGGGGAAGTATTGGAAGCTAGTCAGTAGTTAATAGTTAATTCAATTAGTTAGCTGGATTTTTTAGTTTTTACTATTACATTGAATTACTATGCTTAGGAGTTAGTTACTTTAATGTGGCTAGTGATTGATTGGTTAGTTACTCGGCCCTGAGCTGACATGTATAGTGTGATTGAGCTAAGAAACTTCTAGAGTATTCTAGAAGGCAATATACTCATCTATATATAGATGATTAGCTGAACTAGAAAGAAGTAATAATACAATTTCAGTTTTGAGTTTCTCATTTCTCTGTTTCTGCTCATAAGAGAGCTTCCATAGCCATGGTTGTTATTGTCTTAGTGGCATAATTTTCTCAGTTACCATAACTTTAATTAAGAAGCCGAGGCCGCACGTGTGTGGCTACACGACTTCAAAGGTTGCAATTTTCATTGAGAAACTATTACCAAATCCTGTCTACATTAAGAGATTTTACATGTTGGACATTTGCAACTCAACTCTCAAAAGATTTTAATGTTTAATCTTTCAACACTTTCCCAGAATGTCGAATAGTATATTATTTGCGCCACTTACGGGTCGTTTGGTAGAGTGTATAAGAATAATGCAAAATATAGTATATTAGTAATGCTTGTGTTAGTTATGCTTTGCATTAGTTATGCTTATATTTTTCTTATACAGTGTTTGGTTCGATGTATTAAAAAAAACATAAATTACATACTTTTTTTAAAAAAATTTCTTTTTTACATAATACCCTCAATATATATGTTGGAAGGATGCAAAATTTTTTTTGAGAGGTAATAGGGTCTTTAAGTATGTTAATGCATGCATTAGATTCATTGCATTACTAATGTTATGAATTTTGAGGTATTAGTAATACACACCTCAATACACAATAGAGTATATAACTAATGTTTGGATTAGTTATACATAGGGTAGAAAGCTATAACAAATAAGGTACTACTAATACACATTAAATTAATACATATATTAACATTTTAATACACTCTACCAAATGACCCTTAGAGCATGAGAATGAACTCAAAATTAACAAAAACGCATAGAGCATAACAAAATGATCAGTACTGTACCTGCACGCGATTAGTCTGCTTTGCTGTTCTGTGTTCATTATTATATGATGCTGGATTTGATAGTTGTCAATTCGCACGTCATTGATTCTCACTTTAAAGTTTGGTGGGTTGGGATGGTCAGGGGGTGGGGGTGGCGTGGGAGGATACAATAAATATAAAATGTTATTTATAAAATTAGTTTTTTCTATATCAATGAAGAAAGTTATTTTCCTCAATTTTAAAAAATTTATTTTTAACAAATTTTATTTAATCAAACATGAAAAAATAAGACATTTTCCGAAAAATGTTTCCTTTCATTGCTATAATGTTAGAACTTTTATGGACTTGCACACACATTATATTAAGAATAATAGTGTTAGAACTCATGGACTTGCACACAAATTATATTAAGAATAATAGTATGTTGATTGTCATCATTGAAAGGCTAACTCAACTTAAAAGTGATGATATGCTACAGTTTAAAGTTAACGGGTCTTAAAAGACACCTCATCAAATAGTTCAAGATAATTTTTTCTGTAGTTTTTTATTTTATAAAATCTGTTCATATTAATGATTGTATTAAAATGGTTTGAAGAATGAAAATATTGTCCTCTCGACCTCGTGTATTGCGGAAGCTTCAGTGTATCAAATTGTTATTTACTTTTTGAAGAATGAAAATATTTTATGTGATCAGAATGTTATGGGTTCAAGTCTTGAAAGCCACCTCTGATAGAAATGCAAAGTAAGGCTACGTACAGTAGACTCTTGTAGTCGAACCCTTCTTCAAATTCTGCACATACTGGAAGCTTTAATGCATTAAACTAGGGCTGTTCAAAATCGAACCGTATCTGATAAGCCATCCGCAAAATTAACTTATTGGCTTATTGGTATTGGCTTATCGGATAAATGGTTGGTGAACGGATTAAATTTTTTTAATTAACGACTTATTGGTGTGGGGGTGGATTATACAATTTTCTTATTGGATAAATCGTTAAACCATTAAGAATTGTCAAATGTACATATATTTTTCATCTAGATATATAAAATATATATTATATTATATTATAGTGAAATTTAAACTCAAACCTAATGGATCTAAATTCTAACTTAAAGACCATCCCTAATTAACCCTAAATAGTAAAGTACTTACTAACTAGTACCTACTAAAGTTATTATTTATTCAAGTACAAAAGGCCAAAACTCATAACTTGTTCATTGCTTTGGTTTGCTTTGCCGACTCAAATCAAAAGTACTCAATATTAGCCAAAGCTTTAAAGAGATTTAACACTAGTATTTTTGTTGTCAGTGTCACTGTGAAAAGAAAAAAATATTCTATTATGTTTTGTTTTCTGGTTTTGAGACACATTCAAGTAGGAATTGTGGATTTCCAATAAACCATCCGATAATTGTTTATCCGTTACCGAATCAACCGATATCTTATCAGTTGATTAGTGGATTTGTATATTTTAAAACTGATAACCGTTAAGCCAAACTGTTAAGTGTAATAGTGTATCCGATCCGTCCAATAAGCAGTCCTACATTAAACTATCTTTTTTTAATAACTAAAATAATATGACTTGAATGACTTTTGATACTTTTTTAAATCTCTTTTTTTTAATAAATAAATTAATCTAACTTGAATGACTTTTGATACAAATTAAAAATGAGTGACTTTGATCAATAATTTATTATACTTGGATTACTATATAAGTTATTCACTCCTCAAAATAATTAAGGAATTAAAGATGATCGGACTCTTCTCCAGATCTAACATATAATGAAAACTTTAATGCTATCATATTATCCTTTCTTTTTAATCTCTTTTTCTATGAATAAAATAATTACTTTTGATACAAATTAAAAGTGAGTGACTTTGATAAATAATTTATTATACTTGGATGACTATATAAATTATTCTCTCCTCAGAATAATTAAGGAATTAAAGCATTTACATATAGTTATTATAACGCTCAATGATCAGAGGCAAAAATCAAAAGAAACAAAAAGAAAAAGTGAAAGATGCACACCAATGTGCTTGCCAGCTTATCTTTGTATGATTGTAGTACTGGATGAAGATGAAAATGACACCTACCCACCACCTCTCTAAAGTTTCAGCTGGTGGGCTCCTCCCAAAATGCTTATCCTCTTTTTTAAAAAAATAAATAAATTCAACGTCTTGTAGAAAAAAGAACAAGGAAGTATTGTTATTCAGAACCTTTTGCACCGAACTGGTTCCTTATTGGTTCCAACCAAGACATAACTGGTGCAAATAAGAAACAAGAACCGCTATACAAGTGCAAATAAGAAACAAGAACCGCTATACAAATCCTAATAGCATCTCTTTTTGCGGGGGGGGGGGGGGGGGGGGAAATAGATAAACAGAAGTCGTAAGAGGTAGTTTGGTTTGAAAACAAGTTATATTGAAATTAATTATATTAAAATAAGTTATACTAAAATTAGTTATGTTGAGATTATTTTTTATTGAGCGTTTGATTTGTTGTATTCGAAGTAATATGCATGATATAATTTCTAGGAATAAATTAATTGAATACCAAAATGCCCTCCATTATATATATATATATATATATATATATATATTTATTTATTTATATATATATATATATAGATTTATTTATTTAACTTATATATATATATATATATATATTTATTTATTTATTTATATCTTTTCAATATTTAAATATTTATTTTTAAAAATAAACTTTCATCTTATTTAGTTTTAATTTTTTTTGCGTGTCTTGCCATGATTATGCCGTATGTTTAAAAAAAATCTTACTACATCTTATTTAGTTTGAAATAAAAAATTTCGACTTAAGTTTATTAAAGTAAAAGATGATTTGTTGTTTATGTCACTTCATTTAAATACATATCACTCATATAAATTTTCAAATATTTTTAGCTAAATATAAAAATATTTTTTTATTTAATAATTAAGCATGTATTAAGTTAGAAAGCGAATGTCAACATACTTTAGTAACTTGTCCATAATTTTATAAAAATATCTTATATTTTATT